>NW_026886342.1:0-78289 GCF_032173495.1 Musca vetustissima
TGTAAAAACTCAACGGATTCTTGAAGAAGATTTTCTCAGCTTTAAATACGTATAAATTTTTTATAGGATACCTCAAATTTTATTCAAAATATCCCAAAAATATCAAAAGTGCTTAAAATATCCAGTTTTTAGCAAATTTTGCGTCATCACTTTCTATGGAGCATATCTTCGGAACTAATGGGCCTTTTGTAATGAAATAAAAGTTATTGTGTAGCTACAATATTTAAGCTTACAATGAGTGCCAAATATCATCAATTTGTTTTCAAATAGATGCTTAAAAATTTGGAGAATAAAATCAATATTTGTTTTATGCATTTTTCCCGGAATGCGAATTTTTAGCTTTTGAGATTCTATTTATATTCAGGATATTTCGTGAGGCAAAAATTTCATTTATTCTTCCAGAGGAGTCAATTAGCTTTAATAATTTTTAAAATTCGATAATTGAAGGTGACTCTTTCATAAATATTTATTTAAGTAGCCGAATATGTTTTCTCTATCTTCTATTTCACTATCCTCCCTCCCAATGTCCCTTTGTCATTCATAGCTCTCCAAAAAATAATCCTGTTGCGGGTTTTTATTATCCTTGCAATGGTATTTTTGTGATTAAATTCTCTAGATGCAACAGCATCAGCAGTAGCTCCAATGGAATGCAACAAGGACATTGGTCTAGTTCCAGCAAAGTCCCTTTATGTGCTCACATACATTATCCCAGAGTGAATGTGTATGAGTGTGTGTGAGTGTGTGAGTGTCTGCAAAAAATCCACCTTCATCTCCATATGCCACAGTTTAATTTCCGTTTACTATTCTTCCCCTCTCTCTCTCTCTCTCCCACCCTCTGTTGTGGATTTCATCAATTCCTTTGTCTGCTTCACATTTTGTTATCCTTACTTGTTGTTGTTGAGTTCATTACAGTTGCCATGACTGTTTTGCCTGGGGCTATGGCAAAACAATGACGAAGAAGAAAAAGACACAGCCAACAGACAAGGAAAATCAAAATTCAAAATTGTTTTCCTTTCTGATGATGATGATGATGATGTCCTTGTTGTGATGCTAGGTGTACAAATATAAGTGTGTGTGTGTTCAGTGTTTGGGTGTGTGTGTGTTTTTTTCATTTTTTTTCTTTATGGAAAGTTATTCGAATATTTTCTCTTATTTCCATAGAAATTGTAAAACAGATCCGATTTGATTTCCATTGAAATCTGTTTGTAAATAGCATAATTTTCTGTGAAAAACAAAATTTTTTTATATCTTATCACCCCTCCAGCCCGTCCCACTGGCCCATCTCAATATCGTATTATGTTTTTGGAAAAAGATAATTACCTTGAAAACTCTTTTTGAAAAGTTTCCATGGAAATACAAAAAAAGTCGTGCCTTTGCCTTTTAAGGCATCTGATTTCCACAAAACTTACGCGCTTTTGTTCAAGGCTTTATAAAAACTCAGTCAAGTAACCGATCGACTTGACTGACTTCAAAGGGGAAACAAGTCTCCTCTTCACAATGGCACAACCATTAAATTGGCATTAAGTCCAGGTATTATTTTGTTATAAGAGCCTTAAGACCAGTATTGCCAAGTGAGGCTTAAAGGATTTTTGAATAGCTTTTACTTGTGTGCAAATCATCGTCATCATCATGGCAAAATTTGATACACAAAACAAAAAATATTCAAACTTTTCCGATTGGTTTGGGGAAGGGGGAAGATTTTTTGCCACTTCAACACGAAGGGTGAAATATTTCACTTCAATTACAAAGGCCAGGTAATTTATGAGTTTCCAAAGATATGCAAAGAGTGGGGAGATTTTATTTTTATTTTCTATGGCTCTCTGTAATTTCAATATTATCCTAGAAATATTCCACATTGTTTTGAAAACAAAGTCTTACAAAATGTTTCTCCCGCAAACTTGCTACTTTATTCCGAAACAAACAAACGAAAACTTTTTAATACTCCCCACCCCCCAGCCTCTTAAGGGATACACACGCACATACCCAAAAAGTCTCTTTAACAAATTGATTTTGAGACATTCAAAAAATATATCCGAAATAAATCTTTGCAATTTTCCAACAACAAGGAAACAAGAATCCATTCCCCCCTTTAAATTCCTGGCATACCATAAATGCCAATTTTTTTTCTAGTTGATCAAATTCAATACAAAATCTTGTGGTCAATTGCCATACTTTACCTAAAATACTGAATCTTATCATTTTCTGATGAAAATATTAAAGGAAACTTTAATTTTTGTGGTAGAAATTTATTCAATGGAAATGGTGACGTATGATTAACGACAGCAATCATACGGCCCAAGGGAGATGGTAAACATTTTTTAACTATTTTTCTAGATAACCAAAAATTAGTTCCTGTTTTAAATTTTTAAATTAAAAACAAATATCTTTAAAAAAATCTACGACTTTGGTAGGTCGTTGAAAAAAATACGCGCCTATTTTTACTGCTTGCAGTTTTTTTTAACAAATCCACGCCTATTTTTACAGCTTTAGAAAAAATATTATTAAATGCCCGCCTATTTTGTAATGATTGAAAAATCGTTTAAATCCATCCATCCTTAGTGTGTGACTTAAAAAAATATTTTTAAAAATTTCAGTCAAAATTTTACAGCTTGAAAAAAATATAGATGCCGCTTTGATTGATATAGTACACAATGCACACCTATTTGTTAACCATTTGATATCGATTCTTATTATTATTTTATGAATTTTGTATTTTAGATCTATTAATAATCTAGTCAAAAATAATTTTTTTTTTAATTTTGTTTCCTTGAAAAAATCATCGAAAAATTAATATTCTTTTAAGTGTACCATGTTGCGTATAACTAATATTAATTATTGGGTTATTTTAGTAAATTTAGTGTAGCTCCTTTGATTTTTCACCTATTTTGAAAAATGATGTGTCATATGAAAGCTAACAAAATATAAAATAATATAATTCGAAAAACAAAACTATTAGGGTGTATTGTCATTAATAAAAACTACTGAAGATTTGAAAAATATATATTTTTTGCGAAAAAAAAAGAAAATTAGATTAAGCAGATATGCATATAAAACGATATTAAAAAAACAAGCGAAAAAATATTAAGTTCGGCCGGGCCGAACTTTGAATAACCTCCACCATAGATATACTGACAGGTACTAGAAATGAAAATATAGGGAACATATCAACAAGTGGATCTATACCGACATTTCTAAAAACGGATTATGTAAACCATAATAAAAATTTCAGAAATTTTTAATGGATATTTTATACCCTCAGCCTTATGGCTAATGAGGGTGTATACACTTTAACACGGTGAAAATGTGCCTCATCGTAATATTTGTTCTAGACCCCATGTTTTCGTTTCAGAATATTTAGATTCATCCAAACTTTGCCCATCTTATTATTTCTTTCAAACTTAGTTCATATTCGAAGATGGGGAATATCGGTCCACTCCTTCTGGAACTTCCACACAGGGGCTAGGTCTAAATGCGGCTATAGTTCATCATCGAACCTTACGTTCTAATTTTTTTTATCTCGCTATCCTCCGCAGGTGAAATTATTACAACAGATTTAATTATACCCTACACAACTATGTTGTCTGGGTATTATAGCTTTGTGCAGCACCAAGAGTTTGTAACGCCGCGAAATATTGGTCTTAGACCCACCTTAAAGTATACCGATCGTCATATCTCGACTAGCTGAGTTGATCTAGACATGTGTGCATGTAGAATGGGTTCCGGCCAATGAAGACCCCTATTGTTTTTGGTAAAGATCTGTTAATATTTAGGGGATGGAGTGGAGCAATGACCTAATTTTTGTTTGATTTTCTGGTCGCTCCAGAGGTCGCGAATTTTTTACACGGAGAAGGGGATCGGGTCAAAGAATAAGCATGTCTGTTTTGATAAAGATCGGTCTATATTTAGCGGGTCAAATGGACCCGGACTTTTTTTGAGAAAAAATACAAGATTTTAATTCTATGGCGTATATATTTACCCCCTGAAGGACATAGACCCGAGATGTTGGTAGTATGTCCAAGAGGAGTGGTTGACCTATAAATGTATACCAATTATATTGTCGTATGTACTCGGATTTGGGAGTAACACTTAAATATTTAAAGATGCTTATATTATTTAGTAACCCATTACCCCACTAGAGGGCGGAAATATAGCCGTGATCGCTTTGAAATTTTCCATGAGGATTCAGGTATTGTCAAGGACAACGCCTATAATTTTCGGTGATGATCAAATAATAATATTGGGATGGTAAGGACCGAACACTTATTTTTTTATGTGTTTTTTTTTTTTTTTTTGAGTCAATCTATAGGCCACAATTGAAAGACGAACATAACAACACAACCAACGATGAAGGAAATCTGGACAGGGAATCTAAAAGGGCTGTACTGAATATTAGTAATATTTGTTACCCTCTAGTCGGTTAAGAGGGTGCAAATATCGCGCCCACGCCCAGAATATAGAACTACAGAAAGTTATATTTCCGTGGAAGTTGTGTAGGGTATCATATTGTCGGCCCCGTCCGACTATACTATTCCGCTCACTGGTTTTTAATATGTCAGATCCCTGCATATAGCACATTCATTAGAATAAATCATTATGTCATCTCTGCCTTCTTTTATCCTCTGTTTAATTTATGCAATCTGGACATATTCGACTTCCTGGAAATCCTTATGGACCGAGACAAAAATATTTGCTCAACATATAATTATAACAAAAAAATTACATTACTTAATGTCATAATGAATTGGACATGCTCGGTTCATATGCTTCATAACAAACATCAGGACAATGACAAAAACAACAACAAAAATAATAAAAATTACAAATTCGACCAACATGTTCAGAAGATGTATTATCCTGATATGTATTTTTGTGTTAAACCATATAAAAGACAAGATGTGTAATGTGTCATATTCATACATACAGAGATGCAGATGTCATGCACATGACCTCCTTTCATGGTTTCTTCTTCGTCTTTCTGGGCGGAGATAATTTGTTCATAATCATGGAAATACCAACAAGTGAAAAAGCGGTAAGTTCGGCCGGGCCGAACTTTGGATACCCTCCACCATAGATATATTGACAGGTACTAGAAATGAAAATATAGGGAACATACCAAAAAGTGGACCTATACCGACATTTCTAAAAACGGATTATGTAAACCATAATTAAAAATTTTAGAAAATTTTAAAGGATAATTATACTCTCAGCCTTATGGCTAATGAGGGTGTATAGACTTTAACACGGTGAAAATGTGTCTCATCGAAATATTGGTTCTAGACCCCATGTTTCTTTGGACCAAATCCGTTTCAGAAAATTTAGATTTCATCCAAACTTTGCCCATCTTATTATTTCTTCCAAGCTTAGTTCAAATTCTCGAACTTCCAACCAGGGGCTAGGTCTAAATGCGGCTATAGTTAATTATCGAACCTTACGTTCTAATTGTTTATCTCTCTATCCTCCGCAGGTGAAATGATTACAAAAGAGACTTAGAACCAAACTCAAAACGCGGAACAAATCAGATAACTATTTTAATATAAAAAAAGGGGGTTATATGGGGACTACCCCAAAAAGGGGGTGAATATTAAAAATTTTTGGTAGAGAGATTTGTTACCATATACGACTACAAATTACCAAATTGCAGCAAATTCGGTTGAAAAATGCGCTCAAGAACCCCCAAATACCGAAAATTGGGGGTACCCTTATATGGGGGCTATCCGAAAAAATTCACATATGTTTATAATTTTTTGTGGAGAGATTTGGTACATATTAAGAACTCGAAATACTAAATTATAGCCAATTCGGTGGAAAAATACAATCAAAACCCCCAAAATACTGAAAATTAGGAGGTACCGTTATATGGGGGCTACCAGAAAAAGTGGACCTATATTTATAATTTTTTGTGGGGACATTAAGTACCCAATAAGAACCAAATGTACCAAATTTCAGCGTATTCGGTTGAAAAACGCGCCCAAGAACCTCAAAATACCGAAAATTGGGGGGTACTGTTATATGGGAGCTATGTCTAAACGTGGACCGATATATCCTATCTTCGAACTTGACCTGCCTGCAGACAAAAGACAACCCTATGCAAAATTTCAGCATCCTATCTCAATTCCTTCAGAAGATAGCGTGATTACAACAGACGGACGGACGGACGGACATGGCTAGATCGTCTTAGAATTTTACCCTGATCAAGAATATATATACTTTATAGGGTCGGAAATGAATATTTCGATGAGTTACAAACGGAATGACAAAATTAATATACCCTCCATACTATGGTGGAGGGTATAAAAATGGTTTCAACTTTAATAAGAATACATATTTAATTTTGTTGTCATAAATGAGGAGGAGGAGGGGGAGTTCAATTTTATGACGGCTTTGAGGCCTTTGTTGGCTACTTGAAAAAATATTTAAAAAAATCCATGGCTGTGGTAGGTCTATGAAGAAAATATTTTTTAAAAAATCCACGTCTTTGGTAGGTCTTTGAAAAAAATATTTTTGTATGACTTCTTGAATTATTCCACTGTCTCCCTGACCATTCATCATATTGAGTTTGCTGAATTGCCCGGAGGTTAGGTAAATATTTTTTCGTAATATTTTCCCTTAAACAAATATTTTCCTAAACGGTTTATAGGTTATCTGTTTTTTAGCCTGTGTCCAGGCCATGCTATGCTTGCCGTATATTATTATGATTTAGTTTTTTCTGTTTGCTATGGCCACAAATATGTCTCGAGGATTTATTTGAGGCGGATTGCCAGACACAAATTTTATTAAATAAAAACAAAGTCTAAGTTTAATATTCCCCCTCACTGATGGATGCAGACCAGGACATTGTGTGTTGGCGGATTTCACCTCCACCCCCTAATCTGCTACAGGTACACATCAATCAGTTCTCAACGAATTCGAACAATAATCTCATAATTACTAGGTTGATGATGATAAATTGGCTTTCGGAAACCAGATGTAGTTGTCTTTCGTACTTTTTCCACCACCTTTTGAAGCTGGCCACCCTTGCAACCCCTCGACCCCTTACAATGTATTGGTTTTGGTATTCTTGTAAACTGGGTTTTCTTTATTTTTTTTCGATTTTTAATTAATTAAAAATTCGTTTTTTTGTAATTTACATAAAATCCAACAAAAACCATCATCTTTTGTTGTTGTTGTTGCCATGGGAATTGGGGGAAAAAAGTTAAAGAACAAAGAAGGAAACCTTTCAAATGAAATCACTTTTTAATTGATTTTCGTTTACCTGGAACATTTACATTACCGAATATTAACAAAGGTGGAGATTTTTTGTTTTCTTTTTTGTAATTTTTTGTTGTTCTCGTTATTCGAATCTTCATAAGCATCCTTATAAAATTTTTGTATGTTGCCACACGGGACAACCTTTGTCGATGTTTTAGCAAAATTAGCTTATCAAGGGTTAGGCAAGACAGTGAGAAAATGAAAATGGAAAATAATTTGAATTTAAGACCAGTAAGGAAAGTAGCAAAGTCGGACGGGGTCGACTATATGATACCCTTCACCACATTGGTGAAGATTCAACAGAAACTAAACTCTTAATTTGGATAGATAGATAGAGAAAGAGATAAAAAAAAACGATTTAAAGCAAATCTCAATCGGACACTCGTTGATTATTTGAAAACCCATATACATAAAGTCGGTCGAATATATAGGCTATGTCAGCATTTCTACAAAAGGCAATTAGTTTGGGGCACCATTTAATTAAAATCGGACGAAAATAAAAATGAAAGCTATATCTAAACCGTACATTTTGTGCATATCGACCATATTTTGGGTCCTTGGTGTATCATTTACTTTTCAATCTGAACCGATTTGAACGAAACTTGACACACGATAAGCTATACTAACTTCACTACGTTGTACACAATTTTGTGAACCGTGAACCGATTTTCACAGCATTCTGAACACATCATTCTAGTCTTAATTCACGCTACGCTATGCCAAATTTCGTGCAAATTGAAAGATATATAGGGACTTTGGTGCACCATTTACCTAAAATCGGACGAAAGTATATATATGCGAGCTATATCTAAATCTGGGTCGATTTTCACGAAACTTTTCAGACAACATTCTAGGCTCAATTCAGTACTCTATGACAAATTTCGTGCACATCGAAAAATATATAGGGACCCTGGTGAACCATTAACATTAATTCTTAGAAAATTTATATGGAAGCTATATCTAAATCTGAACCGATTTTTACGAAATTTAACACAAGTCTTTCTAGACTTAATTCAGAACGCTATGCCAAATTTCGTACACATCGAAGGATATATAGGGACTTTGGTGCACCATTTACATAAAATCCGACGAAAATATATATGGGAGCTATATCTATATTTGAACCGATTTTCACGAAACTTTGCACACATCATTCTAAACTTAATCCAGTACGCTATGCCAAATTTCGTGCAAATTGAAAGATATTTAGGGACTTTGGCGCAGCATTTACCTTAAATCGGATGAAAATATATATGGGAGCTATATCTAAATCTGAATCGATTTTCACGAAATTTAACACACATCATTCTAGACTTAATTCAGTAGGCTATGTCTAATTTCGTGCAAATCGAAAGATATATAGGGACTTTGGTGCACTATTTACATAAAATCGGACGAAAATGTATATGGGAGCTATATCTAAATCTGGACTGATTTTACGAAGCTCTGCACACATCATTCCAGACTCAATTCAGTATACTACGCCAAATTTCGTGCACATCGAAGGATATATAGGAACTATGTGCACCTTTTACCTAAAATCGGACGAAGTTATATATGGGAGCTATATCTAAATCTGAACCGATTTTTACGAAATTTAACACACGTCTTTCTAGACTTAATATAGTAGGATGTGCCAAATTTCTGACATATATAAATCGACTTAGAAAGTGATTCTATGCATATTCTCAAAAGAAACCATGTATCTATCTCGTTTCCTTTTGCCTGTTACAAACATATGAACAAAGATATAATACCCTGCTGTACCACAGTGTGGTGAAGGCTATACGTTCTGAAAAAATATTTTTTAACATTCCAAACCCGGTTATATGTCCTGAAAGAAAAAAATAAAAACAGTGAGCGGAGCAGTATAGTCGGACGTGGCCGACCATATGATACCCTACACAAATACCACGAAAATCTAACTATCTGCAGTTTTTTATTCGGAGCTTGGGCAATATTTCGCGAGATTTGCACTCTCTTGACCGACTAGAGGTCAACAAATATCATTAACATTCAGTACAGTACTTCTAATTACTTGTCCAGATTCCCTTTATCGTGGGTTGTATCGGCTTTCAACTGTGGCCTATAGATCGACTCGAAAAAGACACATAAAATTAAGTTTTCGGTTCGCTTCATCCCAATATTATTATCTGATCATCGCCGAAAATTATAAGCGTTGTCCTTGACCATACCTGAACTTTATGGAAAATTTCTAACCCATCAGCGCTACATTTCCGCCCTCTAGTGTGTTAATGAGTTACTAAAAAATATCTGAATACATAAGCACCTGTAAATATTTACGTGTAACTCTCACATCCGAGTACATACGACAATATAATTGGTATCAATTTAAAGGTCCTCTTGGATATACTATCAACTTCTCGGGTCTATGTTCTTCAGGAGTAAATATATATGCCATAGAATACAAATTTTGTAATTTTTCACACAAAAGTAAGGGTCCATTTGACCCGCTAAATATTGACCGATCTTTATCAAAACAGGCATGCTTATACTTTGGCCCTATCCCCTTCTCCATGTAAAAATTCGCGATGTTTGGGCCATAATTGCAGCCTCTAGAGCGACCAGGAAATCAGACAAAAATAAAGTTTTTGGTCCATTTCATCCCCTAAATATTAACCGATCTTTACCAAAAACAATAGGGGTCTTCGTTGGCCAGAACCCATCCTACATGCAAAATTTCGCGAAGACTGGTCCATAACTGTGGCCTGTATTGTGTTTACAAATTATAATGGACAGACGGACGGACGGGCGGACTTACATGTCTAGATCTACTCAGCTAGTTCAGATATGACGATCGGTATAATTAAAGGTGGGTCTAGGACCAATATTTCGCGGCGTTACAAACTCTTGGGGCTGCACAAAGCTATAATACCCTGACAACATAGTTGTGTAGGGTATAAAAATCCACGCTTTTATGTAGACCATGAAAAATATTTTTAAAGAATTCCACGCCCATAAATAGTCCATGAAACGTATATTTCCGAAAATTTTACCCATATCTTATGCCCTTGTTAAATTCCGCCTAAAGGTATGCACCACACATGTGAATGAAAACTATTTAAATCTTTAAGAACTAACTTTCCTTCCTCTGAATGCCTTCTAAGATTCCGGTTTGTTCGAGTGAGTTTATCTACACAACACGACCATGTCTGTGCAAATAATGTTCAGCCTCCGGTTGCATGTGTACCACCATGCAACCATGTCTCGGATGCAGAAAACGATTGGTAGCAATGGCAAAATACCCAAGACATTGTTGACATTCAACTAGAAAATAGAATACAGAGAGAAGTAGTTCAGCATGTCATTGGGGGACGTTTCGAATAAGAAATCAATATTCTGTAGAGTTTAAAACTTAAGAAGAAAATTATTTTATTTTGTGGTCCGATGTGGCGTATACATGCTGTCGTTAGTCATACGCCACCTAGACGTCTTGGTATTAAAATGAGTGTATCTTGTTAAAGGATTTCATTTACCCAAATTTGTAGACCTTCTATGCCTGAGGGCTCTCGATTTTTTTAATTAAAAAATATTTTCTTTTTCGGGACAAGGCTGACCTGACCTCTACTTAACCACTTTGGCTTTTAATTTCTTTCATATTTGTCTTTGAGCTTTATTTTTTAATTTGTTTTTCTTTTCGAACTTCTTTGAAAAATGTCTGAATACTTTGTTGTTGTCGGGCTTAGCCCTTCATTTATCTTAAAGACAAAGCATTACATTTTATTACCAGAGAATTTTTTCTTCTTTTAAATGAAAACTTTTGAAAAAAAACAATGAAGACAACATTCCGACAAACGTTCATAATTGCTGCTGTTGTGCCCAGACTCTCAAGTGTCTCTCAAGTCGTTTTGGTGTCTGCAATAAAAGTCCTTACAATAATTGCTTTAACTGGCAAATAGATTCAGGCTGTCATTGCTAGGCGAAGTGGACGAGCAGACATTGGCTTTGTTTAGAAACCGGTCATCCGCTTCCTCCCTTCTTCGCAGGCAATGGATTTGCCAACAGCCTTAACTCGCTCACTCTCTAGGTCTCTCCTTCGATTCCGCCTGTCTGTCTGGCTGTTTGTTTGTCTGTCGAGTCCTTTGAATTGGCCCATTTGTCGTTCTCGGTCTCGGAATGTCTGTATTATGGATAGCCTGTAAATGGCATTCAATTAATGTAATGACATTTTAACTGTTCATTTCGTTCGGCATCGAGCATTTCATCTACATTTAGGAGGAGTAGGAGGGACACTGAAAGTGGAAAATAACAGATTTGAATGTTCACAAAACTTGAGGTCTCGAATTGGCCAGATTGTGGCTATGACACATATGGAAATTATGCTAATCAAAATATGAATAGGAAAAAAGTTATGAAAGGAGTTTCTAAGCCACAAGGGAGGTATTTGAAAAAAAATCGCAGTCTATTTTGTTAATGTTTTTTCCAGAGATTATCTGCAGTCGTGGATTTTTGAAAGAAAAAATATGATTTTCGTGGTAAGTATTGGTAAAAAAATCACTTTTTATTATAAGGCTTCTATGTGGCGTATGACTGACGACAGCATGTATACGTATAGTAGTACCATAAAATAAAATTATCATCCAATTTAAGGTAAATGATGCACCAAAGTCCCTAAATATTTTTCGATTTGCACGAAATTTGGCACAGCGCACTGAATTGAGCCTAGAATGATGTCTGCTAAGTTTCGTTGAAATCGATTCAGATTTAGATATAGCACCCATATATATTTTCGTTCGATTTAAGGTAAATGATGCAACAAAGTCCCTAAATATTTTTCGATTTGCACGAAATTTTGCATGGCGTACTAAAACGAGTCTATACTAATGTGTGCTAAGTTTCGTGAAAATCTGTTCAAATTTATATATAGCTCCCATATATATTTTCGTCCGATTTATGGTAAATGATGCACCAAAGTCCCCTTCGATTTGCACGAAATTCGGCATAGCGTACTAAATTGAGTTTATAATGATATGTGTTAAGTTTCGTGAAAATCGGCTCAGATTAAGATATAGCTCCCATATATAACTTCTTCCGATTTAAGGTAAATGGTGCACCAAAGTCCCTTAATCTCCTTCGATTTACCCGAAATTTTGCATGGCGTACTAAATTGAGTCTGTAATGATGAGTGCTAAGTTTCGTGAAAATCGGTTCAGATTTCGATATAGCTCCCATATATATTTTCGTCCGATTTAAGGTAAATGGTGCGCCAAAGTCCCTAAATATTTTTCGGTTTGCACGAAATTTGGCGTAGCGTACTAAATGTAGTCTATAATGATGTGCGCTAAGTTTCGTGAAAATCGGTTCAGATTTCGATATAGCTCCCATATATATTTTCGTCCGATTTAAGGTAAATGGTGCACCAAAGCCCCTTAATCTCCTTCGATTTACCCGAAATTTTGCATGGCGTACTGAAATGAGTCTATACTAATGTGTGCTCAGTTTCGTGAAAATCGGTTCAGATTTAGATATAGCTTCCATATATATTTTCGTCCGATTTAAGGTAAATGGGGCACCAAAGTCCCTAAATATCTTTCGATTGGTATGAAATTCGGCATAGCTTAATGAATGAAGTCTAGAGTGATGTGTGTTAAATTTCGTGAATATCGGTTCAAATTTAGATATAGCTCCTATATATGTTATCGTCAGTGTTTAAGCAAATAGTGCACCAAAGAGTACTGAAGTTAGGCTAGACGGGGCTACCCGAAAAAGTGGACCGATATTAATATTTTTTAGTGGAGACATTTGGTACGTCGACCGATAAAGCTCATCTTCGGACCTGCAGACAAGAGACAAGTTTATGTACAATTTTGGCGATCTATCTCAATTCGTTTAGATGCTAGATTGATTACAACAGAAAGACGGACCTGCATAAATCCTCATAGAATTTTACGCTGATCCAGAATACATATACTTTATACGAATGTACCCGTTTATTGATCGTTGGGCTAAGTCGGTTCACACACATAGACACAGATCACATATTTAACTTAGTCGAATTTCATTGCAATGGTCCTTCAATTCAATTCAAGGTCTCTAGGATGTATTTCTTGAATATAACCAAAGTGGTAAAGGGTATCATATAGTGGGCCCCGTTCGACTTTACTACTTTCCTTACTGGTTTTTAAATAACTTTTTCATGGCCTGCCGCTAGGCCTATCTCTAGCCGTAGATTTTTTTAAAAATTATTTTTTTTATGACAAACTTCTAGTTGTGGACTTGAAAAAATCATGGCCTACCTATAGGCGTGGATTTTTTTAAAAAAAATATTTCCGTAACCTACTTTTAGGCGTAGATTTTTAACATTATTTTTTTAGGGTCTGGATTTTTTAAATTATTTTTCATTCATTTTAAAATAAAAATATTTAAAAATATTATTTTATTATTCCCCATTTGCTTGGCCTTCAAACATTCCTCTTCATATTTATTCCAGAATTTTTTTTAATTTTCCCATTGTTGTTGTTTTTTCGTGTAGTTGAAAACAATTCTTGTTTTTTTTTTTTTTTAAAATCCCCACTCGTTTTGTGTTTTCAAGCCACATGAATATTTATGGGTGAAATTGATTTACTTCATTGAGCGGGAGAAAAATATATGCAACACGTGTACGTGTTCTCAGTCATCCTGTGGAAGGCAGTGAGCTTTGTGTGCTACCCCTCAAATATGAATAATTTTAAATAATATTGGAAAAAAATAGGAAGAGGAAAAAAAACGAAAATTGAAAAATAAATACATTAATTTTTTTTTTTTTGCAAAGCAAAGGAAGAAATGGATGAGACTTATAAATTTTTTAAAGGCTACAGATGGGAATTCTTAGGATTTTTTTTTTTTTGAAGTCCTTCCCAAGGCGTGAAAATTTTTACTAAACATTATCCAGGGCCAATCATTAAGCGTGATTTTTATACCCTTCACCACACTGTGGTACAGGGTATTATGTCTTTGAGCATATGTTTGTAACAGGCAAAAGGAAACGAGATCGATACATGGTTCCTTTTGAGAATATCACTTCTAAGTCACTTTCTAAGTCGATTTATGCATGCCCGTCCGTCCGTCTGTCTGTCCATGTTTAAATGTTTAACAGAGTATAGGTCGTATTTATAATCCGAATTGGATGAAATTTAGCACAGGTCACTTATTCGGCCCAAGGACGAACCCTATTGAAATTGGGAAAAATCGGTTCAGATTTAAATATAGCTCCCATATATATTTTCGTCCGATTTAAGATAAATTGTGCACCAAAGTCCCTATATATCATTCGATTTGCACGAAATTTGGCATAGAGTACTAAATTGGGTCCAGAATAATGTGTGTTAAGTTTCCTGAAAATCGGTTCAGATTTAGATATAGCTCCCATATATAGTTTCGTCCGATTTTAGGTAAACAGTGCAGGAAAGTACCTATATATCTTTCGATCTGGACGAAATTTGGCACAGCGTACTAATTTAAATCTAGAACAATGTGTGTTAAATTTCGTGAAAATCGGTTCAGATTTAGATATAGCTCCCATATATATTTTCGTCCGATTTAAGGTAAATGGTGTACCAAAGTCCCTATATATCATTCGATTTGCACGAAATTTGGCATAGAGTACTAAATTGGGTCTAGAATGATGTGTGTTAAATTTCCTAAAAATTGGTTCAGGTTTAGATATAGCTCCCATATATATATATTCGTCCGATTTTATGTTAATGGTGCACCAAAGTCTCTTAATATATTTCGGTTTGCACGAAATTTGGCACAGCGTATTTAATTAGGTCTAGAATGATGTGTGTTAAGTTTCCTGAAAATCAGTTCAGATTTAGATATAGTTCCCATATATATATTCGTCCGATCTAAGGTAAATGGGGCAACAAAGGCCCTATATATCCTTCGATTGGCACGAAATTTGGAATAGCGTACTGAGTTGTGTCTAGAACGATGTGTATTAAGTTTCGTGAAAATCGGTTCCGATTTGGATATAGCTCCCGTATATAGATTCGTCCGATTTAAGGTAAATAGTGCCCCAAAGTCCCTATATACCCTTCGATTTGTTCGAGATTTGGCATAGCGTGCTGAATTAAGTCTAGAACGATGTGTGTTAAATTTCCTAAAAATTGGTTCATATTTAGATATAGTTCCCATATATATATTCGTCCGATCTAAGGTAAATGGGGCTCAAAAGTCCCTATATATCCTTCGATGTGCACGAAATTTGGAATAGCGTACTGAGTTGTGTCTAGAACGATGTGTATTAAGTTTCGTGAAAATCGGTTCCGATTTAGATATAGCTCCCATATATATTTTCGTCCGATTTAATGTAAATTGTGCACCAAAGTCTCTATATATCTTTCGATTTGCACGAAATTTGGCACAGCGTAATTAATTAGGTCTAGAATGATGTGTTTTAAATTTCCTGAAAATCGGTTCAGATTTAGATATAGCTCCCATATATATTTTCGTCCGATTTAAGGTAAATAGTGTTCCAAAGTCCCTATATACCTTCGATTGGTACGAGATTTGTCATAGCGTATTGAATTAAGTGTAGAAAGGTGTGTGTTAGGTTTCCTGAAAATCGGTTCAAATTTAGATATAGCTCCCATATATATTTTCGTCCGATTTTATGTAAATGGTGTACCAAAGTCCCTATATACCCTTCGATTTTCACGAAATTTGGCACAGCGTAATGAATTAGGTCTAGAATGATGTGTTTTAAAATTCCTGAAAATCGGTTCAGATTTAGATATGGCTCCCATATATATATTCGTCTGATTTTATGTAAATGGTGCACCAAAGTCCCTTAATATATTTCGGTTTGCTCGAAATTTGTCATAGCGTTATGAATTAGGTCTAGAATGATGAGTGGTAAGTTTCGTGAAAATCGGTTCAGATTTAGATATAGCTCCCATATATATATTCGTCCGATTTTTCGGTTTGCAGGAAATTTGGCACAGCATAATGAATTAGGTCTAGAACGATGTGTGTTAAGTTTCGTGAAAATCGGTTCAGATTTAGTTATAGCTCTCACATATATTTTCGTCCGATTTTAGGTAAATGGGACGACCAAAAGCCCTTAATATTTTTAAATTATTTTTTCTTGGTCTACCATTAGGCGTGGATAGCCTACCCTTAGTAGTGATTTTTTTAAAAATATTTTTTAAGGCCTACCATTAGGCTTGGATTTTTTCAAAATATTTTTCAATAGACTAACTTTGCCATCCCCTTCCTATAGTCCGCATTTAAAGATCACAACATCCACATCTGGTAAATGATGTGATGATTTCCATGGAATTCGATTAACCTCCAGTGGCCGGGCGTACATAGCCTTGGTTAATATTTGAACTCGTATTAACACAGTATTAGACGATGGCTATTTTAGCTGCTGTTGCTGCTTCTGCTACTGGTAAATAAACATAAAACATTGGCTAACGAACTTTGAAGGATATGTAAATGAATCGCCTCTTAACATAAACTAGAGGTCGTAAATACCCACAAACTCACAATCTGGGTATGTGTTTGCATGGGCTATTGAATGGCTATATGTATGTAGAACTGCTCATGGGACCTAATGATGAACAGATACAAAATTCGAGATTTGTTTTTTTTTCTGCTTAGTGAACACAAAAATTCCAATGAAAATGAGCTGCACAATGTGGCGATAAACTCATCGTAGTCGTGTTAGTGACACAGCCAGCTGCCAAGAGGATAACAGAGTTCGAAAGCATCAGCAGCAAAAACAAGTGTGGCCTAATAGCTATGTTTGCTACATTTTGGCATTTTGCCAAATACCAAAAGCTACATGGATGGCTTCGAAAAAATTTGCATAGAACGGAAATTTGAAGAGGATGTGGAAATATAATCTTGTTAAAATCAGAGAGGTTAAAATGACTCGAGGCAGTACAGCATGAATATGAAATAGAAATACGATTTTTAGAGGTTGCTAGATATAGGAGGGAAATGTAGGAGTGGTACAAAAATTTTGTTTCACAAAATTTCTCCCGAATTCCGTTGTTTGTATAAAATCTATAAAAACCATTGCCTACCTTTAGGCATTTAAACTAGTTATTCATTTATTTGTTTAATACTAATGAGTTTTTTTGAACAGCTGGTTTATATATGAGTGTGCATTTTTTTATATTTTTTTGGTTGTTGTTATATATCGCATTCCAGGCATATGTTTTTTGTTATTGAAATATGTTAATGCCTAAAAATATGCAATGAAATTTTTTTGCTAATTCTATAAAAAATATACAAGTGTGCAGTAAAATATTTTAATGCATCAAAAAATATGTTTAATTAAATCACGCCTAGAGGTAGGCAATGAAAAAATATTTTTAAGAAATCAACGCCTATAGGTAGGCTATGAAAAAAATATTTTTATGAAATCAACGCCTATAAGTAGCTTACAATACTAATAAAAAATTCCCTTTAAACGTAGGCCGTGAAGTAGGTCATGAAAAATATTGTTAAGAAATCCACGCCTATAGGTAGGTCATGAAAAAATATAGTTAAAAAATCAACGCCTATAGGTAGATCATTAAAAAATATTGTTAAAAAATCCACGCCTAGAGGTAGGCCACGAAAAAAATATTTTAAAAAATCCACGCCTAGATGTAGGCCACGAAAAAAATATTTAAAAAAATCCACGCCTAGATGTAGGCCACGAAAAAAATATTTAAAAAAATCCACGCCTAGAGGTAGGCCACGAAAAAAATATTTAAAAAAATCCACGCCTAGAGGTAGGCCACGAAAAAAATATTTAAAAAAATCCACGCCTAGATGTAGGCCACGAAAAAAATATTTAAAAAAATCCACGCCTAGATGTAGGCCACGAAAAAAATATTTAAAAAAATCCACGCCTAGAGGTAGGCCACGAAAAAAATATTTAAAAAAATCCACGCCTAGAGGTAGGCCACGAAAAAAATATTTAAAAAAAATCCACGCATAGAGGTAGGCCACGAAAAAAATAGATTTAATAAATCCACGCCTAGAGGTCCTTCGAAAAATTCTTCATTAATAAATCCACGCCTAGAGGTAGGCAATGAAAAAATATTTTTAAGAAATCAAAGCCTATAAGTAGCTTACAATACTATTTAAAAAAATCCCTCGTTAAACGTAGGCCGTGAAGTATGTCATGAGAAATATTGTTAAGAAATCCACGCCTATAGGTAGGTCATGAAAAAATATTGTTAAGAAATCCACGCCTATAGGTAGGTCATGAAAAAATATTGTTAAGAAATCCACGCCTATAGGTAGGTCATGAAAAAATATTGTTAAGAAATCCACGCCTATAGGTAGGTCATGAAAAAATATTGTTAAGAAATCCACGCCTATAGGTAGGTCATGAAAAAATATTGTTAAGAAATCCACGCCTATAGGTAGGCCATGAAAAAGTTATGTCAAAAAATCCACGCCTAATGGTAGGCCTTCAAAAAATTATTTAAAACAAATCCACGCCTAATGGTAGGCCATGAAAAAATTATTTCAAAAAATCCACGCCTTATGGTAGGCCATGACAAAATTATTTCAAAAAATCCACGCCTGGAGATAGGCCATGAAAAAATTATTTAAAACAATCCACGCCTGGAGATAGGCCATGAAAAAAATTATTTAAAAAAATCCACGTCTAATGGTAGGCCATGAAAAAAGTATTTCCAAAAATCCACGCCTAATGGTAGGCCATGAAAAAAATTATTTCAAAAAATCCACGCCTGGAGATAGGCCATGAAAAAATTATTTCCAAAAATCCACGCCTAATGGTAGGCCATAAAAAATATATTTCAAAACAATCCACGCCTAATGGTAGGCCATGAAAAAAATTATTTAAAAAAATCCACGCCTAATGGTAGGCCATGAAAAAAATTATTTAAAAAAATCCACGCCTAATGGTAGGCCATGAAAAAATATTTCAAAACAATCCACGCCTAATGGTAGGCCATGAAAAAATTATTTCACAAAATCCATGCCTAATTGTAGGCCATGAAAAAATTATTTCAAAAAATCCAAGCCTAATGGTAGGCCATGAAAAAATTATTTCAAAAAATCCACGCCTAATGTTTGGCCATAAAATAATTATTTCAAAAAAATCCACGCCTAATGGTAGGCCATGAAAAAAATTATTTAAAAAAATCCACGCCTAATGGTAGGCCATGAAAAAAAATCAAAAAATCCACGCCTCCAGGCCATGAAAAAATTATTTCAAAAAATCCACGCCATGAAAAATTTATTTCAAATATCCACGCCTGGAGTTAGTCCATGAAAAAATTATTTCAAAAAATCCACGCCTAATGGTAGGCCATAAAAAATATATTTCAAAACAATCCACGCCTAATGGTAGGCCATGAAAAAATTATTTCACAAAATCCATGCCTAATTGTAGGCCATGAAAAAATTATTTCAAAAAATCCACGCCTAATGGTAGGCCATGAAAAAAATTATTTCAAAAAATCCACACCTAATGGTAGGCCATGAAAAAATTATTTAAAAAATCCACGCCTAATGGTAGGCCATAAAAAAAATATTTCAAAACAATCCACGCCATGAAAAATTTATTTCAAATATCCACGCCTGGAGTTAGGCCATGAAAAATTTATTTCAAAACAATCCACGCCTAATGGTAGGCCATGAAAAAAATTATTTCAAAAAATCCACGCCTAATGGTAGGCCATGAAAAAATTCTTTCAAAAAATCCACGCCTAATGGTAGGCCATGAGAAAAAACATTTCAAAGAATTCAGGCATATAAGTAGGCATTGAAAAAAAAAATTATTTCAAAAATCCATGCCTATAATTAGTTATAGAAAATAATATTTTACAATTCCACGCCTAGGTGTAGGCAATGAAAAATTATTTGTTTTTTAAATTCAAGCTTATAAATAGGTCTGGTAAAAATTATTTCATAATTAATAATTATTTTCATGATTAATTCATATTTCATTGTCTTATCCTCCTTACAGGAATTTTATTGTACTACAACAATAAGAACAACAACAACAAACAAATAAATATTCCTGAAATTCCTTCTCTTTGTCTCCTTCTATGACATGACATCAAAATAAATACAAAAGACAAAAGCGAACAACTTTTCACATTTATGAAAGCATTCCTTGTCAAAGGACATTCCAGAATTAAATTTTGTTTACGAACAATGCCAAAGGACAAAGAAAATGGATACTGGGAAGAGAGAGAGAGGGAGTGAGACCACATGTGGTACAAGGACAACCTGTTGCGGAAGCTGGTATTCTAGCAGAATATCTTTTTAAAGGACTGTTGAAGTCATAATTCCGAAATTTTTTATAGCTTTCAACCTGAGCCCCCAGGACTTGGAAATTGAATACCGTTCAATTTAATCTCAGGCATTTTCAGTTTCTTGATATTCACTTCCGAATATTCGAAATGTCAAGACATAACTCAATTAGTTTGTTTCTTGTTTTACATTTCAAATCGAATATAATATATGACTCCTAAAAGTATGCTGTAATAAATTAACTTACATTAAGCCATCACCAATAACGTTAATGTATGCCGGCATTATGATAATAAAAACAAATGTAAAAGAAATTGTATAGCTTGAAAATAAAAAAAAACAACAACAAGTTTTATATAAGAGATGGATTTCATGACTAATGTCAATCCAATTAGTTATTTGAAATGGTTGAAATAATAAATTAAAAAAATTCAGAAAAATATTTTCAGGATTTTTTAAAAATATTTTTTCATGGCCTACCAACAGGCGTGGATTTTTTAAACATATTTTTTCATGGCCTACCAACATTATGTCTTTGAGCATATGTTTGTAACAAAGTAGTAGAGTCGGCCCAGTCCGACTCTACTACTTTTCTTACTGGTTTCATTTCATTTTAAAAATATTTTTTTAAGCTTCCAACATCCGGTGTAGACCGAAATATAGCCTGCCTTAATTTACCTATTTGCTTGTCCTGGGTGGTGATAACCTTAATTAAAACCTGGATACTCAACAACAATGTACTAGTTTTTTTAATGTATTTATAGCCAGAGTTGTTGTTGTTGTTGCGATTGTAGTTTTTGTTCTTGTCCATGAATATGCTAATCATGGGATAGATGATAAATTTTCATGTTGCAGAGATATGAATAAACATTGAGATGACCTTAGTGTAGTTTACACAATAACACATACATACACACTTATGTGCATGTATGTGTTTAATGTGCAGTGCATAGTTTTAGGCGTTAGCAAGCATATGTTTCAGACGATGAAGATGAAGGCCTTAGGGCGTGGATTTTTTAAATAATTTTTCTAGAGGCCATCAAGGCCTTAAGGCGTGGATTTTTAAAAGAATTTTTATAGAGGCTTAGAAGGCCTTAAGACGTGGATTTTTAAAAGAATTTTTATAGAGCATCCCAAGGCCTTAAGGCGTGGATTTTTAAAAGAATTTTTATAGAGGCTTAGAAGGCCTTAAGACGTGGATTTTTAAAAGAATTTTTATAGAGGCTTAGAAGGCCTTAAGACGTGGATTTTTAAAAAATTTTTATAGAGCATCCCAAGGCCTTATGGCGTGGATTTGTAAAAGAATTTTTATAGAGGCTTAGAAGGCCTTAAGGCGTGGATTTTTAAAAGAATTTTTATAGAGCATCCCAAGGCCTTAAGGCGTGGATTTTTTAAAGAATTTTTATAGAGCATCCCAAGGCCTTAAGGCGTGGATTTTTTAAAGAATTTTTATAGAGCATCCCAAGGTCTTAAGGCGTGGATTTTTTAAAGAATTTTTATAGAGCATCCCAAGGCCTTAAGGCGTGGATTTTTATAAGAATTTTTATAGAAGCTTAGAAGGCCTTAAGGCGTGGATTTGTTAAAGAATTTTTATAGAGGCTTAGAAGGCCTTAAGGCGTGGATTTTTAAAATAATTTTTCTACAGCTTCTCAAGGCCTTAAGGCGTGGATTTTTAAAAGAAATTTTCTAGAGCATCCCAAGGCCTTAAGGCGTGGATTTTTAAAAGAAATTTTCTAGGGCATCCCAAGGCCTTAAGGCGGGGATTTTTAAAACAAATTTTCTAGAGCATCCCAAGGCCTTAAGGCGTGGATTTTTAAAACAAATTTTCTAGAGCATCCCAAGGCCTTAAGGCGTGGATTTTTAAAAGAAATTTTCTAGAGCATCCCAAGGCCTTAATGCGTGGATTTTTAAAACAAATTTTCTAGAGCATCCCAAGGCCTTAAGGCGTGGATTTTTAAAACAAATTTTCTAGAGCATCCTAAGGCCTTAAGGCGTGGATTTTTAAAACAAATTTTCTAGAGCATCCCAAGGCCTTAAGGCGTGGATTTTTAAAAGAAATTTTCTAGAGCATCCCAAGGCCTTAAGGCGTGGATTTTTAAAAGAAATTTTCTAGAGCATCCCAAGGCCTTAAGGCGTGGATTTTTAAAAGAAATTTTCTAGAGCATCCCAAGGCCTTAAGGCGTGGATTTTTTAAGAATTTTCAAATTATTTTTTTTTGCCTGAAAGTATGCAACAAATGAGTTTAAATTGCCTGTAATAACCACAATATTGCCGGATATCCTTTAATTATTTACATAGGTATGCAAGTGTGTGTGTGTGCGTGATATCCACTGTTGTGTGTACACACACAGTAGCGTATCATTTATCCTTTGATGGCATATTAATAGGCCAATAACTAGCTGTGGTTGTCCTTGTGATATGTGTGTGTGCATGTTTGTGTTGTAGCCCACCCACAATTTGTTGTTGTGTTGTTGTTGACTGGCTTTTGAGTTAATTTTGTTGTTACTGAAATTTGCTGTTGTTGTTTTTGTTACTGTGTGTAGTTGTTGCAATTTGAACAATCTAATTAAAAGGGTCGTGTTTGTTTTTTTTCATAAAAATTCTATTTTTCGCCATCAGAGAAGTGTAAAATATTTCAGCACGCCCATTCTATGTTCGGTTGGGTTTATTAACTTGAATTGTTGCTAATAGTGAGAGGAGAGCGGGGAAAATAAAATATATGAACTCGTATTGAAAATATTTACCTTTGATATGGTAATGGGACCATGGTCCCAATGTTCTCTTCTTCAGAATAAAATATTTTCACAGGTTTTTCTTTAGATTTTCCATTGCAACAGGTATTTTGAGATCCAAGAAGTAATGAGATTCACAATGAAAAAAATGCTCCGGACATAAACAAATTATTGTAGTTATTTCATTTTCTTCTTTTCGTTTTTTTTTTGTACCGCGACTAAAACCGTAAACATATTTGTTCGCCATAATTTTAATGGATTTTACAGCGATTAATGAAATATTTATGTAACAAATTGCGGCCATAAGTACCTGTCCGTAAAAAAATCACCGAAAACAACAACAACAACAAATTATAAATCCCTGTTTTTGTTTTCCATTACCAGTTAACTAAGTAGCTTAAATTAAGAGCTTGCAGACTGTAGTGATGGCCGCGAACGAATTCGAAAGAATTTCAAGGTGTCCTCTAAGAGGGGTGGTTAAGCAATGCAGCTAAGGCCTTAAACCGTGGATTTTTAAAAGAATTTTTCAACAGCCATAGAAGGCCTTAAGGCGTGGATTTTTAAAATAATTTTTCAACAGCATCCCAAGGCCTTAAGGCGTGGATTTTTAAAAGAATTTTTCTACAGCATCCCAAGGCCTTAAGGCGTGGATTTTTAAAAGAATTTTTCTACAGCATCCCAAGGCCTTAAGGCGTGGATTTTTAAAAGAATTTTTCAACAGCATCCCAAGGCCTTAAGGCGTGGTTTTTTAAAAGAATTTTTCAACAGCATCCCAAGGCCTTAAGGCGTGGATTTTTAAAAGAATTTTTCAACAGCATCCCAAGGTCTTAAGGCGTGGATTTTTAAAAGAATTTTTCAACAGCATCCCAAGGCCTTAGGGCGTGGATTTTTAAAAGAATTTTTCAACAGCATCCCAAGGCCTTAAGGCGTGGATTTTTAAAAAATTTTTCAACAGCATCCCAAGGCCTTAAGGCGTGGATTTTTAAAAGAATTTTTCAACAACATCCCAAGGCCTTAGGGCGTGGATTTTTAAAAGAATTTTTCAACAGCATCCCAAGGCCTTAAGGCGTGGATTTTTAAAAGAATTTTTCAACAGCATCCCAAGGCCTTAGGGCGTGGATTTTTAAAAGAATTTTTCAACAGCATCCCAAGGCCTTAAGGCGTGGATTTTTAAAAGAATTTTTCAACAGCATCCCAAGGCCTTAAGGCGTGGATTTTTAAAAGAATTTTTCTACAGCACCCAAAGGCCTTAAGGCGTGGATTTTTAAAAGAATTTTTCTACAGCATCCCAAGGCCTTAAGGCGTGGATTTTTAAAAGAATTTTTCTACAGCATCCCAAGGCCTTAAGGCGTGGATTTTTAAAAGAATTTTTCAACAGCATCCCAAGGCCTTAAGGCGTGGATTTTTAAAAGAATTTTTCTACAGCACCCAAAGGCCTTAAGGCGTGGATTTTTAAAAGAATTTTTCTACAGCATCCCAAGGCCTTAAGGCGTGGATTTTTAAAAGAATTTTTCAACAGCATCCCAAGGCCTTAAGGCGTGGATTTTTAAAAGAATTTTTCTACAGCACCCAAAGGCCTTAAGGCGTGGATTTTTAAAAGAATTTTTCTACAGCATCCCAAGGCCTTAAGGCGTGGATTTTTAAAAGAATTTTTCTACAGCACCCAAAGGCCTTAAGGCGTGGATTTTTAAAAGAATTTTTCAACAGCCATAGAAGGCCTTAAGGCGTGGATTTTTAAAAGAATTTTTCTACAGCATCCCAAGGCCTTAAGGCGTGGATTTTTAAAAGAATTTTTCTACAGCATCCCAATGCCTTAAGGCGTGGATTTTTAAAAGAATTTTTCTACAGCATCCCAATGCCTTAAGGCGTGGATTTTTAAAAGAATTTTTCAACAGCCATAGAAGGCCTTAAGGCGTGGATTTTTAAAAGAATTTTTCTACAGCATCCCAAGGCCTTAAGTCGTGGATTTTTAAAAGAATTTTTCTACAGCATCCCAATGCCTTAAGGCGTGGATTTTTAAAAGAATTTTTCAACGGCCATAGAAGGCCTTAAGGCGTGGATTTTTAAAAGAATTTTTCAACAGCCATAGAAGGCCTTAAGGCGTGGATTTTTAAAAGAATTTTTCAACGGCCATAGAAGGCCTTAAGGCGTGGATTTTTAAAAGAATTTTTCAACAGCCATAGAAGGCCTTAAGGCGTGGATTTTTAAAAGAATTTTTCAACAGCCATAGAAGGCCTTAAGGCGTGGATTTTTAAGAGAATTTTTCAACAGCCATAGAAGGCCTTAAGGCGTGGATTTTTAAAAGAATTTTTCAACAGCCATAGAAGGCCTTAAGGCGTGGATTTTTAAAAGAATTTTTCAACAGCCATAGAAGGCCTTAAGGCGTGGATTTTTAAAAGAATTTTTCAACAGCCATAGAAGGCCTTAAGGCGTGGATTTTTAAAAGAATTTTTCTACAGCATCCCAAGGCCTTAAGGCGTGGATTTTTAAAAGAATTTTTATGGAGCTCTAAAAGGCCCTAAGGCGTGGATTTTTAAAGGAATTTTTTACAGCCGTGCTGAGGCCCTAAGGCGTGGATTTTTAAAGGAATTTTTATGGAGCTCTAAAAGGCCCTAAGGCGTGGATTTTTAAAAGAATTTTTATGGAGCTCTAAAAGGCCCTAAGGCGTGGATTTTTAAAAGAATTTTTATGGAGCTCTAAAAGGCCCTAAGGCGTGGATTTTTAAAAGAATTTTTATGGAGCTCTAAAAGGCCCTAAGGCGTGGATTTTGAAAAGACTTTTTATGGAGCTCTAAAAGGCCTTAAGGCGTGGCTTTAAGTCTTGATCAACCCACCCTCTTACAAATATTTTTTGCTTAATAATTTCCTCTCAAACTGCAATATTTCCATTGCCAGAACTTTCCAAGGAAAAAAATTTGCCCCCTCAGTTCGGAATTTTATTTTTTACGACTTGATATGATTTATTTCTTTAAAATGAGATAAAAATATTTTGTGCGTGTGGTTTTTATCTCATCCTCCTTCTACCCTCCTGTTAATGTTCTGTTTATCGCTTGAAATTCCAAAGGAGAAAAAAAAAAACTGTGGAAGTTTTTATACATTTAGTGATGATGATCATCATCATGGTGATGATGATGATGCTGCTGCTGTTGTGCAGCAGAAATATTCTGAGCATTTTGTGTTACCCAGCCAATAAAGGAGTTGCGGGGCTAAGGTTGAGGGGTTTTACATTTCAATGGCACTTTGGCTGTAATAATTTTGGATTTATGGCTGTCATAGTGGCAAAAGGCCAAAAGTTATACAGAGAAAAATCTGATTTTAATAAAAATCCGCTTGACTCAGGCATTGAAATAAAAGTTTGCAAAAACATTGTGGCAGTGATGGTATTAAAGTGTTAAGTAATTAACATGAAGTTCGGATAAATCAGAACATTGATAACTATTTTTTTCATTAATGGCAATGGAAATTATTTTTTTGCGAAAATTAAAAAAAAAAATAAATTAAAAGCATACTTTTGGGCCTACGAGAAAATTATAGCTCTCTTCTATGCCTCTATATTTTAAATCTTTAAAAATTATAAGTATATCGTGGCCATAGCTTGGATAAAGATATTTCCTTTTTTCTTTTTTTTTCCTCTTCGTCCTTGAGGACATCCCCATAATCCTTGCAATCGTAAACAACACATGCTTCATAGTTTAAAAGCCAACTGAGATTTTTCTTGCTTTGTAGCTGTTTGACATTTTTATTACGAGATAGGAGAATGTCCTGCTGCTGTGTTCTTTGGCACCAACTACAAATGTCCCGGGCTTTGTTTTATTACAAAAGGATATAAATGGGAAAAACGTACTATTGTTTGAAGAAATTAAAAACAAGAGATTTATTTGTTGCATTGTCACGATTTCTGTAAAGAGAAATTCTTTAAAAACATTCACCTTCTAAAAATCCACGCCTTAAGGCCTTGGAATGCTGTAGTAAAAATTCTTTAAAAACATTCACCTTTTAAAAATCCACGCCTTAAGGCCTTGGGATGCTGTTGAAAAATTCTTTTAAAAATCCACGCCTTAAGGCCTTGGGATGCTGTTGAAAAATTCTTTTAAAAATCCACGCCTTTAGGCCTTGGGATGCTGTTGAAAAATTCTTTTAAAAATCCACGCCTTAAGGCCTTGGGATGCTGTTGAAAAATTCGTTTAAAAATCCACGCCTTTAGGCCTTGGGATGCTGTTGAAAAATTCTTTTAAAAATCCACGCCTTAAGGCCTTGGGATGCTGTTGAAAAATTCGTTTAAAAATCCACGCCTTAAGGCCTTGGGATGCTGTTGAAAAATTCTTTTAAAAATCCACGCCTAAAGGCCTTGGGATGCTTTTGAAAAATTCTTTTAAAAATCCACGCCTTAAGGCCTTGGGATGCTGTTGAAAAATTCTTTTAAAAATCCACGCCTTAAGGCCTTGGGATGCTCTACAAAAATTCTTTTAAAAATCCACGCCTTAAGGCCTTGGGATGCTGTAGAAAAATTCCTTTAAAAATTCACGCCTTAAGGCCTTGGGATGCTGTTGAAAAATTCTTTTAAAAATCCACGCCTTAAGGCCTTGGGATGCTGTTGAAAAATTCTTTTAAAAATCCACGCCATAAGGCCTTTTAAGCCTGTGGATATATTATTTTAAAAATCCACTCCTTTAGGCCTTTTAAGCCTGTGGATATATTATTTTTAAAATCCACTCCTTAAGGACTTCTAAGGCTGTAGAAAAATTCTTTTAAAAATCCACGCCTTAAGGCCTCCTATGGCTGTTGAAAAATTGTTTTAAAAATCCACGCTTAAGGCCTCCTATGGCTGTTGAAAAATTCTTTTAAAAATCCACGCCTTAAGGCCTTGGGATGCTGTTGAAAAATTCTTTTAAAAATCCACGCCTTAAGGCCTTGGGATGCTGTTGAAAAATTCTTTTAAAAATCCACGCCTTAAGGCCTTGGGATGCTGTTGAAAAATTCTTTTAAAAATCCACGCCTTAAGGCCTTGGGATGCTGTTGAAAAATTCTTTTAAAAATCCACGCCTTAAGGCCTTGGGATGCTGTTGAAAAATTCTTTTAAAAATCCACGCCTTAAGGCCTTGGGATGCTCTGGAAAATTTATTTTAAAAATTCACGCCTTAAGGCCTTGGGATGCTGTAGAAAAAATTCTTTTTGAAATCCACGCTTAAGACCTTTGAAGACTGCAGAAAAATTCCTTTAAAATTTATCTAAAATTTTGTCTTTAGTTCTATAAAATCCAAAGGGTGAACCTTTGTGAATAAATCCGTTCACCCCTTGCTAACTTCAATATCTCACCCTGTCTGACTGTAATCAATTTAAAATTAATGGAAATTGAATTATATGCTGAAAAACTTGAAAACCACAAATGAATATTTCAATTCCTGTTCCCCCAACCTACCCCAGCCACACATTTCCCTCACACACACAGTTTCACACCCAGTTCCACATACCCTCATTGATACTAGAAATTGAAAGTGATTTTTTGTTCTCGACTAGGAGAATTCCCCACATCCGTCATGGCCCCTCTATGTCTCTAAAGCTAAGCTAGACAAACCGCATATGCTGAGAATGTAAAGGAGACGATGAAGAAGCTAATGATAATCCCGATTAACTGGCATGGAACAAGTATAACAACAACAACTGCTGATGCTGCTGCTAAGCAGCCAAAACATAGCTGCCATAAGGTGAAGTATTTAGACGATTTTTATTTTATTAGCTGTTAAGGATTATTGTGAGAGGAGGGTAGGGGGAGAGGGGAATGTGTTAGAAAATGAATGTTGTGTGGGATTGGGACTTTGATGGGTAATTTTTTTCGTATGCAGAATATGTGCTACATTTTAAAGATGCTGTGGAAGTTATGTAGGTGAAGAGCAATCAATTTCAATTATTGAAAATTTAAATAAATTTTTGATTGACTGCAAGTCATAACTGGGAGGGGTTAGCAGGCACCCTCAGTTCCCTGCAAAATGTTGGGGGAGAGTAATAATAAAATTAAATTTGAATTTGTTACCTCTAGATCCCAATGTAATATTTCTCCAGTAACTGAACATGGAGCCCCTAGGACTAATTTCGCGACTTGGATTTAGTTTCAGAAAACCCAAAAACCCAATAATAAATTTCTAATATAATATAATAATTTTGAATTTAATCCCCCACCCCCTAATCCTCTATACTCCCCACATGAAACCCTAACATATTCTGTACACATAATCTTCTATTCCCTGGTAATATTTATAAACACCTAACACATTCATACCCCGCCACAGACACACACACACACTCGAACACGTTCTCATATATCGTCTGGAAAATTAAATATCTGCTTCAGATGTTGGTTGGCAAAGCAGAAAATATGTTTTTTTTTTGAAAAGAATTCTCAAATAAATATTTAAAGTCAGGAACAATACGATACCGAATTCGTAGTGCGAACAAACAGAACCTTCAAGGAGTTTTGAAAAAAACCACCACGCCACCATGAAAGGCTGTCATGAATAAACAACTCCCATTCAGCCAGACTCTGTTAGTGGAGCGCCTAGCAGATATGCAACAGACATTGTGTGCCGCAACAGATGACAACTGTTGAGTGTAGACAGACAACGCCAAAAAGGCAAATACACGGCACACAATACGACAGGGTAGTTACAGGGACAATATGGTTAGGAAATTTTAAAATGGAGGAGTCTATAAGCCTCTATAAAAATTCTTTTGGAAGTCCACGCCTTATGGCCTCCTAAGCCTCTATAGAAAATCTTTTAAAATTCCACGACTTATGACCTCCTAAGCCTCTATAGAAAATCTTTTAAAAAGTCCAAGCCTTATGGCCTCCTAAGCCTCTATAAAAATTCTTCAAAAAATCTTCGCTTTATGGCTAGGAGGCCATAAAAATTCTTTAAAAAGTCCACGCCTAATGGCCTCCTAAGCCTCTATAAAAATCCTTTAAAAAGTCCACGCCTTATGGCCCCCTAAGCCTCTATAAAAATCCTTTAAAAAGTCCACGCCTTTAGGCCTTTAAAGGCTGTAGGAAAAATTATTTTAAAAATCCACGCCTTAAGGCCTTTAAAGGCTGTAAAAGAAAATATTTTAAAAGTCCACGCCTTAAGGTATTCTATGGCTGTCGAAAAAAAAATTGAAAATCCACGCCTTAAGACCTTGGGATGCTCTATAAAAATTACTTTAAAAAACCACGCCTTAAGGCCATGGGATGCTCTTTAAAAATTGTTTTAAAAATTAAAAATCCACGCCTTAAGACCTCGAGATGCTCTATAAAAATTATTTTAAAAATCCACGCCTTAAGGCCTTTAAAGGCTGTAGAAAAAATATTTTAAAAATCCACGCCTTAAGGTATTCTATGGCTATCGAAAAAAAATTAAAAATCCACGCCTTAAGGCCTTGGGATGCTCTATAAAAATTATTTTAAAAATCCACGCCTATTTTCACATTACACCCTAATATAATATTTACAATTCTACAAAACATATTCTCCCACAACAAATACTTAGCATTTACCTGAAATAAGCTCAGGGCACCTCGAATGCAAACAACACAAAAGACAACCCTTGTGCCGAGCCATACTCAGAAGGCACTACTCGGCACGTAAGTAAACAAATACAAATACACTCACACACACCCACCCACGGATGCTTTCATATTTACCCTTTGTAAATAAACTTTCCATTTTGGTTCACATAAAACCCTTGGCTGCTACTTCACGGCCACGGTTCAGTCACAGATTTTTGCCACCATCTTCAGGATATTTTTGTAGCAACGTTTTTAGAAATTTTATAAAATTTTGGCCAGAAGCTGTTTTCTAAACGAGAAAGGAAAAGTCTTTGTTTGGACAGTAAGTGTTATGAAAGAAAGAGAGAGTTTTTGTGTGAACATGGGGGCGTTAAATGGTGTTGGTGTTATTGTGTGAACCTGTTATTGTACATGAACTTAGACAGGCACACACACAATCCTGGGTGAATGGTTGTACTGTCGCTGAAATGAATTCAACAACAATTATGTGGGACACACGGATACGCACTCCTACACAAACACACTCTAATATAAATCGTCAAAAGGAAGTATGCTGCCATTAGAGGTTGCCAGAATGCAGGCAATGGAAAATCTATAACTGAACAGTGGCTCCAAGAGGATTTTTAAAATAATTTTTGTGGAGCCTTAGAAGGCCTTTGGGGTGGATTTTTTTAATATTTTTTATTGAGTCTTAAAAGGACTCAATGCGTGTAATTTTAAAATAATTTGTATGCAGCCCTAGAAGGCCTCGAGGCGTGGATTTTTGAAAGAATTTTTCTACAGCCTTAGAAGGCCTTGAGGCGTGGATTTTTAAAATATTTTTTCTAGAGCATCCCAAGGCCTTAAGGCGTGGAGTTTTAAAAGAATTTTTAGGGTGCTCTACAAGGCCTTAAGGCGTGGATTCTAAAGAAAATTTTTAGGGAGCTCTACAAGGCATTAAGGCGTGGATTTTAAAAGAATTTTTCTAGAGCATCCCAAGGCCTTAAGGCGTGGATTTTTAAAAGAATTTTTCAACAGCATCCCAAGGCCTAAAGGCGCGGATTTTTAAAATAATTTTTGTAGAGCATCCCAAGGCCTTAAGGCGTTGATTTTTAAAAGAATTTTTGTAGAGCATCCCAACGCCTTAAGGCGTTGATTTTTAAAACAATTTTTCTACAGCATCCCAAGGCCTAAAGGCGTGGATTTTTGAAAGAATTTTTGTAGAGCATCCCAAGGCCAAGGCCTTAAGGCGTGGATTTTTAAAAGAATTTTGTAGACCATCCCAAGGCCAAGGCCTTAAGGCGTGGATTTTTAAAAGAATTTTGTAGAGCATCCCAAGGCCACGGCCTTAAAGCGTGGATTTTTAAAAGAATTTTTCAACAGCATCCCAAGGCCTTAAGGCGTGGATTTTTAAAAGAATTTTTCAACAGCATCCCAAGGCCCTAAGGCGTGGATTTTTAAAAGAATTTTTCAACAGCATCCCAAGGCCTAAAGGCGTGGATTTTTAAAAGAATTTTTCAACAGCCATAGAAGGCCTTAAGGCGTGGATTTTTAAAAGAATTTTTCAACAGCATCCCAAGGCCTTAAGGCGTGGATTTTTAAAATATTTCTTTTTCTTGGGATTTTTACAGAGCAGACAAAAACTGAGAATGGGATATTTGGAGACCCAATTATAAACTCAAGTCAATTTTCATAATTTCTCTAGCTTACTGTCTCTGTAAGTATCCTGTCATGTTGTGTGTCTCGTTTTTTGTTTTTTGGCTTTGTGTCTGTCTCTCTGTCTACACTCAACAGTTGCCATCTGTTGCGTGGCACAATGTCTGTTGCATATCTGCTAGGCTCTCCACTAACTAAGTCTGGCTGGATGGGAGCTGTTTATTCATGACAGCCTTTCATGGTGGCGCGGTCGATTCCTTATGTTTGGTTTCAGAACTCCTTTAAGGTTCAGTTTGTTCATGCTGCATATGGTGTATCTCATTGTTCCCGACAAAAGCTGACTTTAAATATTTATTTGAGAATTCTTTTCAAACACACATTTTTTTGCTTTGCCCACCAACATCTGAAGCAGATATTTAACTTTCCAGACGTTATATGAGAACGTGTTCGAGTGTGTGTGTGTGTGTGTGTCTGTAAAAAAAATGGTGGCTACCATTCTGGTGGGGTATTAATGTGTCAGGTGTTTAGAAATTTAACCAGGGAATAGGTGATTATGGCTACAGTATATGTTAGGGTTTCATGTGGGGGGTATAGAGGATTAGGGGTGGGGGATTAAATTCAAAATTTGTGACCTATATGTGTGTTATATAGAAATTTATTATTGGGTTTTGTGAAACTAAATCCAAGTCGCGAAATTAGTGCTAGGGGCTCCATGTTTAGTTACTGGAGAAATATTACATTAGAATCAAGTGGGTCCTGTGGTTAATTGTACAGGTAAATACAATTAAAATTTAATTTTTTTATTACTTCCCCCAACATTTTGTGGGAGCTGAGCGTGCCAGCTAACCCCTCCCAGTTATGACTTGCTGTCAATCAAAATTTTATTTAAATTAAAAATAATTTAAAGTGATTGCTCTTCACCTACATAACATCCAGCGCATCTTTAAAATGTAACACATTTTCCGCATACGAAAAAAAAACTTACATATCAAACTCCTAGCCGCACACAACATCTCCCCTATTCATTTTCTAACACCTTCCCCTCTCCCCCTACCCTCCTCCCACAATAATCCTTAACAGCTAATAAAATAAAAATCGTCTAAATACTTCACCTTATGGCAGCTATGTTTCGGCTGCTTAGCAGCAGCAGCATCAGCAGTTGTTGTTGTTATACTTGTTCCATGCCAGTTAATCGGGATTAGCATTAGCTTCTTCATCGTCTCCTTTACATTCTCACAATATGTTGTTTGTCTAGCTTAGTTTTACAGACATATGGGAGCCATGGTGGATGTGGGGAGTTCTCCTAGTCTAGAACAGAAAAAAATCACTTTCAATTTCTCGTATCAATGAGGGTACATATAGGTGGTTGGTTGAGTGTGTGTGAGGGATATGCATGAGTGGGGTAGGTTGGGGAACAGAAATTGAAATATTGATTTGTGGTTAATTTAAAAACGATTACTGTCAGTAAGGGAGATATATCGAAGGTGGCAAGGGGTGAACTGATTTAGTCACAAAGGGTGAAGGGTGGAATTTGTTGAACTGAAGACAGATTTTTTAATAATTTTAAAAGAATTTTTATACAGCCTTAGAAGGCCTCAAGGCGTGGATCTTTAAAAGAATTGTTATGGAGCTCAAAAAGGCCTTAAGGCGTGGATTTTAAAATAATTTTTTCTACACGCCTTAAGGCGTGGATTTTGAAAAGAGATTTTCTACAGCCTTAAAAGGCTTTAAGGCGTGGATTTTTGAAAGAATTTTTCTACAGCATCCCAAGGCCTTAAGGCGTGGATTTTTAAAAGAATTTTTCTGCAGACTTAAAAGGCCTTATAGCGTGGATTAAAAAAAATATGCAGCTTTAGAAGGCCTCAAGGAGTGGATTTTTAAGAGAAAATTTCCTACAGCATTTCAAGGCCTTAAGGCGTGGATTTTTAAAAGAATTATTAGACAGCCTTAGAAGGCCTTAAGGCGTGGATTTTTAAAAGAATTTTTCTACAGCATCCAAAGGCCTTAAGGCTTGGATTTTTAAAAGAATTATTAGACAGCCTTAGAAGGCCTTAAGGCGTGGATTTTTAAAAGGAATTTTTTAACGAATATTCAGCCCACTTAAGGCGTGGATTTTTAAAAGGAATTTTTTAACGAATATTCAGCCCACTTAAGGCGTGGATTTTTAAAAGGAATTTTTCTACAGCATCCCAAGGCCTTAAGGCGTGAATTTTTAAAAGAATTTTTCTACGGCATCCAAAGGCCTTAAGGCGTGGATTTTTAAAAGAATTATTAGACAGCCTTAGAAGGCCTTAAGGCGTGGATTTTTAAAAAAAATTTTAGACAGCCTTAGAAAGCCTTAAGGCGTGGATTTTTAAAAAAAATTTAGACAGCCTTAGAAGGCCTTAAGGCGTGGATTTTTAAAAGAATTTTTCTACAGCATCTCAAGGCCTTAAGGCGTGGATTTTTAAAAGAATTTTTCTACAGCATCCCAAGGCCTTAAGGCGTGGATTTTTAAAGGCGTGGATTTTTTAAAGAATTTTTCTACAGCATCCCAAGGTCTTAAGGCGTGGATTTTTAAAAGAATTTTTCTACAGCATCCCAAGGCCTTAAGGCGTGAATTTTTAAAAGAATTTTTCTACAGCATCCCAAGGCCTTAAGGCGAGGATTTTTAAAAGAATTTTTTTACAGCATCCCAAGGCCTTAAGGCGTGGATTTTTAAAATAATTTTTCTACAGACTTAAAAGGCCTTATAGCGTGGATTAAAAAAAATATGCAGCTTTAGAAGGCCTCAAGGAGTGGATTTTTAAGAGAAAATTTCCTACAGCATCTCAAGGCCTTAAGGCGTGGATTTTTAAAAGAATTATTAGACAGCCTTAGAAGGCCTTAAGGCGTGGATTTTTAAAAGAATTTTTCTACAGCATCCCAAGGCCTTAAGGCGTGGATTTTTAAAAGAATTTTTCTACAGCATCCCAAGGCCTTAAGGCGTGAATTTTTAAAAGAATTTTTCTACAGCATACCAAGGCTTTAAGGCGTGGATTTTTAAAATAATGTTTAATATTTATTTATTTATTGTTTGTCTGTATGTCTTATCGTTAGACTAATTTTTGTCTCATAATTTCCAATCCAGACATCTCTCTTGTGTCTATGTTATTTCAAATTAACAAGATTTTAAGTTGATATTTACTATCAGTGTACCCCAAAGGCATGTGGATTTATTTTTCTCTTTTCAAATTTTAATTTTCTTTGGAAGAAAAACAGTTTGCGTCTGTGGCCATGGTAATACCAAAAATTGTCTAGAAGCAGAAAATCAACAAATCGAAAAAGTAAAACGGAAATTAAAGTGTGGCAGTTTACCAAAGAAACAGCACAAAAAAAATAAAACGGCACAGAAGCCCCAACTAGAAACGTAGTTAGCAAACATATCCTGCCAAAAACCCAATGACATACATATTCATTGAGTTGTAGATATGGCAAAACAAGCAACAATGTTGTCACAAATGAATTTACACACAGACTCACACACACGCACACTGCCACCCACATCAACTTCATTTGGGGGAGCAAAGAACAAACAAGAATACTTTTTTTGTTACTATAACAACGTCAAGGCTCCAGGAATACAATTTAAGGGCAGTAAATAACTCAGTGTTTGTATGTGTGTGTGTTTGTGGGTATGTAATGTTTGTATGTATATCTGTGTGTGTATTTGTCAAAGCATGAAATTACATCTATTCTCCATCGTTTGAATTCATTAAAACTATAATAAGTTTAGATTCTCAGAAATCTTTTTTGTCTACAGTCTGATTTTAACTGGCCTCCGGAGGCAGTTATTTGTTGGTAACTAAACAAAATTTATGGTAGTTATCCTTCCTGAAGGAGAGGAAGACATATTACACTTTTCTAATTGCTATCAAATAATGAGAATGAATGTTAAGGCCTTAACTGGCTTCTAAGGTGGTGGAAAAATTCTTCTAAAAATCCACACCTTAAGGCTGCCTAAAATTCTTTTAAAAATCTACACCTTAAGGCCTTCTAATGCTCTTTAAAAATTCTGTTAGAAATCCACGCCTAAAGGCCTTCTAAGGAACCCTAAAAATTCCATTAAAATCCCTACCTTAAGGCCTTCTAAACCCTACTAAAACATTCGTTTAAAAATCCACGCCTAAAGGCCTTTTAATCCTCACCTTAAGGTCTTCTAAGGCTCACTAAAAATTCTTTTAAAAATCCAAGCCTTAAGGCCTTCTAAATCCCCCTAAAAATTCTTTTACAAATCTTTAAGGCGTGGATTTCTAAGGGTCTACGAAAATTATTTTAAAAATCCACTTCTTAAGGCCTTCTAAGGCTCCATAAAAATTCTTTTGAAAATCCACGCCTTAAGGCCTTCTAAGGCTCCATAAAAATTATTTTAAAAATCCAGACCTTAAGGCCTTCTAATGCTGTGATTTTTTTTTTTTAATTCGCGCCTTAAGGCCTTCTAAGGCTGTAGAAAAATTCGTTTAAAAATCCACGCCTAAAGGCCTTCGAAGGCTTCCTAAAAATACTTTTAAAAATCCACGCCTTAAGGTCTTCTAAGGCTCTCTAAAAAATTCTTGTAAAAATCCAAGCCTTAAGGTCTTCTAAGGCTCCCTAAAAATTATTTTAAAAATCCAAGCCTTGAGGCCTTCTAAGGCTCCCTAAAAAGTCTTTTAAAATCCCCACCTTTAGGCCTTCTAAGCCCCCCGAAAAAATCTTTTAAAAATCTCCGCCTAAAGGTCTTCTAACGCTCCCTAAAAATTCTTCTACAAATCCCCACCTTAAGGCCTTCTAAGGCTCCCTAAAAATCTTTTAAAAATCCCCAACTTAAGGCCTTCTAAGGCTCCCTAACAATTCTTTTAAAAATTCACGCCTTAAGGGCTTCTAAGGTTCGATAAGAATTAGTTTTAAAATCCACGCCTTAAGGCCTTCTAAGCCTCCCTAAAAAATCCATCCTTGTCCTTTCTAAAAATCTAATTAAATTAATTACTTCGAAATAAATCAGTAATATTCCTACCCCGACCATCAATGTCATTTCGAACATCTGTCGATGTGGCTGTCAATAAGTTTATGTCATTGTTGTGAAAACCGACTGAGGTATTATTCGGAACAATGCTGAAAACCGAAATGATATAATTAATTCAAACATTGTGGAGAGTAATTACAAAAATTGGGGGGAATGAGTGGAGTTGGAAACATCCTGCAACCATTGCATGGCTACGAACTAATCACTAGCATAGAATCCTTTGATTGATGAAAATGTGAAGTAGTTATAAAAGAGCTTGTGAAAAAATATTTCTAAAAAATCCACGCCTTTGGTAAGACCCTTGAAAAATATTTCTAAAAAATCCACGCCTTTGGTAAGACCCTTGAAAAATATTTTAAAAAAATCCACGCCTTTGGTAAGACCCTTGAAAAATATTTTTAAAAAATTCACGCCTTTGGTAAGACCCTTGAACAATATTTTTAAAAAATCCACGCTTTTGGTAAGACCCTTGAAAAAATATTTTTTAAAAATGCCACGCCTTTGGATAAGTCTCTGAAAACTATTTTTTTTTTGATACCTGAAAAAATGGTTCTTAATTAAAGCCCTCCTGCCACCTTAACAAGGATAGATCACACGTCACAGGCAATCCATTTGTTTTATTTTTAATTTTGGCCCCTTTGAGGGCCTTGTGTTGTGGTGGTTGCCTGCAACAAGTTGCCTAAGAGAGAGCCCCATCACAAAAAAGAGAGCATTTAAAAGCTCTTTATGTGTTAAGATTCCGGCCAAAATCGAATCAAATCAAGGTTAACTAAATTTACCTGGCAGCCAAACCAAGGGAAAATGCTCTCGAGTCTCACGACCAGGCAAGAGGCCTTGAAGTTCAACAGGTGAAGCTTTCTAATGGTGGTCCAACACGAGGTTAGCAGTCTCAAAAAAACATAACCTCTTAACTGTTGCTTCCTTGTGAAGAGGATGGCTGTTGAATAAAAGCTTTCCAATTGAGGCGAATGGCCATAGAGAAACTAAAGAGAGAGAGAGTCGTGTCAACTGCCTTTCTGAGTGTTTGGTTCATGTATTGGTGTCCCTTGGCATCCATTACCCTGATGCGAAAATCTGTAGCTTTAAAAAAATCGGTTCAGCAAGCAACACGTGAATGTAACAGGCAAAAGGATGTGCTCCAGTTTCCTCTCTGCAAGGAGTGGAGACTTTTATTTGCATATTTTTTGCTTTGATACTTCGTGGAGAATTCTGAAAATGAAATACCATCGCTTCGACTGGATTTTGCCAATACAAAAAGTAGCAAATGTCAGCTAAATTCCGGTAGATTTAGACACAGCGTGACTATCGCCACGAAAAGTTGCACTGGACGGTTAAACGTTAAACAAACTGGAAAAAATTAAGGCCAATGAATAGATTTCGTACGTAGCTATAAATATGAATACTTAAAATAGAACCGAAAAAGTGCTTTAAAGGTAACTAACTATTTTAGCACATATTTATGGTATTTAGTTAATTATTTTGGAATACTTGTACACCATTTCAAAATTCGCATCTTTAACATTACAAATAATTTTATTTCAAGAAAATATCTCTATGCGTTTCGAAGTTATGGTCCTCAGAATATGATTGCGGAACAATTTTCTCCATTCGATAATTTTGAGTAAATGAAGATTTTGGCGATTATCTCGAAAACTTTTTCAGATATTTAAAAGTTTTAATATACTAATTTGTTGAGTGGAAACATATCTTCACAAATCAATTTATTTCATAATAATATCTCGAAGTGTTTGGAAATTACGGCCCTTGGAATAAGATTACAAAAAATAAGGCAAATATTCAATATATTGGATAGTTAAGCATTTTTTACAAAATCTCCAAAATTTTGTTAGAAATAGAAAAAAATATTAAAGGCAATTTGAATACCAGGTATTTGTCTATGTAAATCAATTAATTTTACCAACTTATCTCGGCTAGTTGCGAAGTTATGGCCACTTGAATATGAGTACGGAAAATGAGGGCAATACTCGATATTTTGGGTAATAGTGCATTTTTTCCAATATCTCCAAAAATGTTTAAGGTGATTTTAAGATTCGTAACGCCAAATTGAAGTTTAGGTAATTTTCTTTAAAACCCAATTTATTTCAGCTTAATATCTTCGATAGTTCAGAAGTTATGGCCCCATGAAAATGATTATAGAGAAAATACGAAAAAAGGGTCATTCGTGGTTCATGCTTACATTTGGCCTTAACATGGGTATTTGAGGGGACCATATTAAAATATGGTACACTAAGTTACAGCTCGGATATTCTTCTTAAAAATCTATAGCATTTTGATACCGAAAATTTGGTTCGTACTCATGATATGGCCCCTAGGATATGCATGCGCAAAATATATACAAAATTTAAAAATATAGGTATTTTCCATATTTTTCCCATATCTCAAACATTTTGGTCGACCGCAATAGCATTTAGGTATTATATCTCAAGTTGCAGAAAATTTCCTGTCATATGCCACATCTTTTAGTAAAATATACCGACTAGTTGCAAAGTTATGACCCCTATAATAGAATATACCAATATAAATGGACAAGTTGGAAATGTAGGTACTTTGCATATTTTGAGGATATCTCAAGATGTTGGTCAGCGATATTATTATATAGATATTAAAGTTTGAAGCCAAAGAAGTCCTCAGGAAAATACAATTTATTTCAGTAAAATAAATCAATCGGTTTCGAAGTTATGACCCCTAGAATAGGCTTAACCAAAATATATGAAAAATTTGGAAATGTAGGTACTTTGCATATTTCGAGAATTTCTCAAGATGTTGACCAGCGATATTGTTATATAGATATTAACGTTTAAAGCCAAAGAAGTCCGCAGTAATATACAATTTATTTCAGTAAAATGAACCAATCGGTTTCGAAATTTGACCGCTAGAATAGGCTCAACCAAAAATAAATGAATAAGTTGGAAATGTAGGTAATTTGCATATTTTGAGAATATCTCAAGATGTTATTCAGCGATATAATTATATAGGTATAAATATTTAAAGCCAAGGAAGTTTTCAGTAAAATACGATTTATTTCAGTAAAATAGGCCAATCGGTTTCGGAGTTATGATCCCTAGAATGTGATTACGCAAAATATATTAACATTTTCAAAAATTGGCTTCATTACACATTTTGACTATATCTCAAAAATTCTGGTCGCATAAAATATTGTTTGCATACAAATATTTCAAGACAGGACATTGATCTATAAAACTCAGTTTATTTGAGTCAAATATCTCCAATAGTTCCAAAGTTATGACCCCTAGAATATTCATGTGTATAATATTTCGAAATTTTCAGAATGTAGGTATTTTCTATATTTTAGACAAATATCAAGATGTTAGTCGGGAAGATTACGGTTTAGGTATTAATATTAGGAGCACATATATTTTGCTGTAAAATTTAATTTATTTTTGTAAAATATCTTGAGCATTTCTGAAGTTATGACACCTAGAAAGTGATTACGCAAAACACACCTAAGTTTTCAGAATTCAGGTACATTATATATTTTGCCATATATCACAAATTTTTTTGGTCGGAAATAGTACTACATTGGAAAAAGTATTTGAAGTGAGTTTAATTGTGCGCAACCTACATTTTATTTTATTAAAATATCTCGTATAGTTCCGATGTTATGGGCCCTAGAATATGCTTACGCAAAATATATCTATTTTTTTTAAATATTTTAAAATAGAGGTACTTTAAATATTTTGCAAATATCTCAAATATTTTAGTCGGATACAATATTGTTATGGTATAAATAAGTGAAGGAAATGTATCTAGCTGTAAAGTCCAATTTATTTCAGTCAAATATCTCCAATAGTTACGAAGTTATGACCTCTAGAATAAGCTTAAGCAAAATATATCGAAGTTTTAAAAATGCAGGTACGTCATATATTTTGCAAATATCTCAAGATTTTGGTTAAAAATATTGCAAATTAGGAATAATTATTAAAAGCTAAGGTATTTTCCTATAAAATACAATTTCTTTGGATTATATATCCAATAGTTCTGAAGTTATGACTCCTCGAAAATGCTTACACAAAATATACCGAAGTTTGAAAAATTCAGGTACACTACATATTTTACCAGAAACCTTAAGATGTTGGTCGGGAATAATACCCTTGTGCTAAAATTAGTTGAAGCCAAGTTATTTATCTGTAATATTCAATTTATTTCAGTAAAATATTTCCAATAGTTCTGAAGTTATGACCCTTCGAATATGCTTACGCAAAATATGCCAAAATTTAGCAAATTCAGGTACATTACATATTTTACCAGAAATCTCAAGATTTTGGTCGGGAATAATACTCTTGTGCTTAAATTTTTTAAAGCCAAGGTATTTATCTGTAAAATCCAATTTATTTCATTAAAATATTTTCAATAGTTCCGAAGTTATGACCCCTCGAATATGCTTACACAAAATATATCGAAATTTTAAAAATTCATATACATTATATATTTTACCAAAAACCTCAAGATTTTGGTCGGGAATATTATTATTGTGCTATAATTATTCGAAGCCAAGGTATTTATCTGTAATATCCAATTTATTTCAGTAAAATATCTCCAATAGTTCCGAAGTTATGGCCCCTCAAATATGCTTACACAGAATATATCGAAATTTTAAAAAATTCAGATACTATACATATTTTGCCAAAAACCCTCACGACATTGGTCGGGAATGATATTCTTATATTCTAAATATTTAAAGCCATGGTATTTATCCGTAAAACCTAATTTATTTCATTAAAATATTTCCAATAGTTCCGAAGTTATGACCCCTCGAATATGCTTACACAAAATATATCGAAATGCTAACAATTCAGATACATTATATATTTTACCAAAAACCTCAAGATATTGGTCGGGAATAATATTCTTGTGCTACAATTATTTGAAGTCAACGTATTTATCTGTAAACCCTACTTTATTTCATTAAAATATCCGCAATAGTTCCGAAGTTATGACCCATCGAATATGCTTACGCAAAATATGTCAAATTTGGCTAAATTCAGGTACATTACATATTTTGCCAAAAACCTCAAGCTATTGGTCGGGAAGGATATTCTTGTGCTACAATTATTTAAAGTCAAGGTATTTATCGGTAAACCCTACTTTATTTCATTAAAATATCTCGAATAGTTCCGAAGTTATGACCCCTAGAAAATGATTACGCAAAATATATTAATATATTAATGTGACACTCTTTCCTTATTTAAAAAAAAAAAAATCCCGACATTTTTGGTAAGAAAGTTTTTAACTTAGGTGCTTGGTTTTGAAGCCTACATATTTCTCAGTAAAATCCCATTTATTTCACTCAAATATCCCCTATAGTTCCAATGTTATGACCCATAGAAAATGCTTACGCAAAATACATTGAAAAATTGTAAATTTGGATACTTTTCATATTTTAGAAATATCTGCAGATTTTTTGTCCGGAACAAAAAATTGTATATATATTATTTCAAAGATTGAAGATTTACCTATCAGATATCATTTGTTTCATTAAAATATCCCTACTAGATCCGAAGTTATGTCCCCTAGGAAATGCCTACCGCCTCTCCTATATGTTAGTTAATGTATTTTGCATTCCATCACCTGAAACCTTTACATGATGACTTTTCTTCCCCGTTATTAAATGTTTTTTGAAGCCCTAAGATATCCTTAAGACCTCTACTACACATCCTTTGAATCTATTTGTGTATATGTCCTTTCATGTCTACAGGACATTCAAACGGAAGTTTTCAATATGTTTGTCGTGTCCCTCCCCTTATTTTTGTGAAAGAAAATCTCAGTTGCAAAAAGAAAATCTTTATGTATGTCATTTGCTGTGACCATGAATAGTGTCTGCCAGCTATCCTTAGAAATGAAAAACAAATCATAGAGAAAATGAAAGGATAGTCAATCTAGGATGACCCAAAAGATTTCAAATGAATTAGAAGAAAAGTTTATTAAATCAACTAAAAATTTCGGATTTCTTGGAATTTTAATTATTTTAAGTAAATTAGATTTTTTCTTTGGAATTCCAACTAGGATGTTTATTCATTTCCGTATTTATTTAAAAAAAAAATCTGAAAAAGAAAAAAATCCTTGCCATCCATTGTTGTTGTTGCAACGAAGCATAAAAATTGGACCACTTAAATGATTACAAAGATGATGATGATTATACCGAAGAATACCACAAAAGCAGAAGCAAAAAAAGTTCTACAACATCACGTGCCATTGTTGCATTTTTAAGGCTGCACATAACCTCCCTTAATGTCCTGCTCCCTCCGAAACATAGCATCCGAGTTTCCTTGGCCTTTCTCTATCATTCATATGCTGGTCATGTCTTTCGGAGGGTGTTTTAACGTTTTTGTTTGCTTCAGTCGTTTTGTTCTGCTCAAAGAACGTTACTTCATTTATCATTCGTATGAATGTGGGTTTGGTTTGGAAATTTAAGACATGTCCGATTCATTATTCACTTTAATAATACAATTTTAATTGAAGGAGTCTCGGCCGGAATTGCAAATAACAGACAAGAAGTAATTTTTGTCTTATGGGAAAATTTTTACTTTATGGGATGGAATTTAATTTGTGAATAATTAAATAATGGGAAGTTGCCAGACAAGTTATATATCATTTTAAAGAACAGAGTATATACTACACAAAATCGTTTTATTTCAGTAAAAAATCTTGATCAGTTCAGAAGTTATGGCCCCGGAAAGTGATTGCGGAAAGTATGGTTAAAACAGGAAATTTGAAGTAAAGGAGTATCTTGTCCGATAACTGATATTTTTTGTAGCCCTATCAAAATATTTGTACGTAAATTAGAAGTCCACATAATTTCCCTTAGAAGAAAATCTATTTCAGTAAAATATAACGATTAACATCGATGTTATGGGCCTTGGAATATGACTATGGAGAATATTTGCAAAATGGGAAATTTAGAGTAAATGACTAATTTCTTCGATATCTCAGATACTTGTTTAGTTATGGCAATATATTTGTACAATAATTTGAAGCTCAGACATATTAAAATAATACAAAATTTATTTAAACAAAATATCTCCATCAGAACCGAAGTTAAGGCCACGAGAAACCCTATACGGAAAATATTAGGGAAACCCGCAAATTTGGTATGATTGCATATTTGTTGTTTATATCTCGAAAACTTTGTGGGGCACTAGAAACGTTAATTACATAGCGTGGAAGACCTGACATTTTGCTTTCAAAACCAATTTATTTCAACAAAATACCGCTAATAGTTCCGAAGTTATGAACCATAGAAAAATATTACCCAACATTTGTCAAAAACGGGAAATTTTAAGTAAGGTCTTACTTTTGGCAATATCTCCCGATTTTAGTCAGTAATGTTAAAATGTTTGTACACCATTTTAAGGACAGAATATTTCTCTACCCTAAATTAATTTATTACATCTAAATATCCCGAATAGTTTAGAAGTTATGAATCCTACAATATGAATACACAAAATATTCGAATTTTTTCTTATTTTGGATAATTGTATATTTTTCTCAATATTTTACCATTTGTGGGAGATACCGGAACAATTAGTTACGAAAAAATCAAGAAAACGTATTAGGCTTTCTAAACACATTTATTTCCGAGAAATATCTCTACGGGTTCCGAAGTTATGGACCACAGAATTTGATTACGCAAAATATGGTAAAAATTGAAAATTTTTTGAGTAAGGGCTTAATTTTGCCCTTAATTTTAAAATTTCTATGGTTATGTCAAAATATTTGTATGGTTATTTGAAGGCAGGTTATTTTCCGATAAAATTCAAGTTATTCTATTAAAATATCTCATACAGTTCAGAAGTTATGAGGGCTGGAATATGAGTACGCAAAATAAAAAGAAAATGGGATATGTCGAGTAATTGCATTCTTTTACATCTAACTCCTACAAATTTTCATTTATCGGAATAATTAATTACAAATATTTCAAGATCACATATTCGGCTTTCGAAATCAATTTATTTCAGTTCAATACCTCCGTTAGTCTTGAAGTTATGGTCCACAGAAATTGATTACGCAAAACATAGAAAAAATTGCATATTTTTAGTAAGGGCTTCATTTTTTCCATATCTTTAAAACTTTTTTAGTTATTTCAAAATATTTTTATATTAAATCAGGAGCAGGATATTTTCCTACCATAATCAATTTATTTCACCAAAATATCCCGAATAGTTTGGAAGTTATGGCCCCTAGAATATATGTGCGCAACATAAAGAGACATTTTGAAATTTATGGTAATTGTATATTTTTGCCTATAACTTAAAAAATTTTGTAGTTACTAGATTAAATAATTACAAATATTTTAAGATCACATAGTCGGCTTTCGAAATCAATTTATTTCAGTTAAATATCTCCATTAATCTTGAAGTTATGGTCCACAGAAATTGATTACGCAAAATATGGTAAAAAATTGAAAATTTCGAGTAAGGGCTCCATTTTGCCCAAATTTTTAAAATTTCAGTAGGTTTTTAAAAATATTTGTGTACAGAATTGAGGGTAGTATAAGTTTCTACCAAAACTCAATGTATTTCACCAAAATATCCTGAATGGTTCGGAAGTTACGACCCCTAGAACAGTAGTACGCAAAATAAGGGGAAACTTTGATATTTTGGTTATTTTATAGTTTTGCCTATAACTCAAAAATTTTTCCAAATACCTAATTAATTAATTCCGAATATTTTAAGACCAGACATTAGGCTTTCAAGATCAATTTATTTTAGTTAAATATCTTGAGTAATTTTGAAGTTATGCTCCACAGAAATTGTTTACGCAAAATATGGAAACAATTGAAAATTTTGAGTAAGGTCGGAATTTTGTCCATATTTTCAAAATTCCTCCAGCTATGTCAAAATATTTGTATATTGAATTGAGGGTAGTATAATTTCCAACCAAAAATCCATGTCTTTCAACAAAATATCCTGAATAGTTCGGAAGTTATGACCCCTAGAATACGAGTACGCAAAATATGGAGAAAATTGGATATTTTGGGTAATAGATTTCTTGTGTCTATAACTCTAAATTTTTTTTTTTTGAGTTACTAGTATAATTTATTACAAAATTTTCAAGACCACATATCAAGCTTGCGGAATCAGTTTATTTCAGTTAAATATCTCGAATAATCCTGAAGTTATGGCCCACAGAAATTGATTACCCAAAATATGGTAAAAAATTGAAAATTTTGAGTAAGGCCTTAATTTTGCCCATATCTTTAAAATTCCTTGAGTTATATCAAAATATTTGTATATCAAATTGAAGGATGAACATTTTCCTATCAAAATCAATTTATTTCATCAAAATATCCCGAATAGTTCGAAAGTTATGGCCCCTAGAATACGAGTAAGCAATATATGGAGCAAATTAACAATTTTGAGTAAATGCCTATTTTTGCCTATAACTCAAAATTTTTGGAGGCTACTTAAAAAATGTAATACAGTTATTTGTAGAACAGACAAATATTTTTATAAAAATATTCATTTGAGCCACATATTCCGAATAGTTCCGAAGTTATGGCCCCTAGATTCTCATTACATAAAATATGACCAAAATTGCAAATTTTAGGTATGTCCTTTCTTTTGCCCATATCTTTTGTATGTCTTGACTAAAGTTCAAATATTTGCACGTAGATTTAATGGCTGATTATGTATCTACCAAAATCAAGTTATTTTATTACAATAGCTTGAATAATACCGAATTTATGGCCCCTGGAATATGAGTACGAAAAATGTGTCAAAAACGAAATATTTTATGTAGTTGTATATTTTTGCCTATAACTCTTAAATTTGGGAAGCTATCAGAGAAGTGTGGACCAGTTATTTATAGGCCAGAAGTATATCTTTGTAAATAAATTTATTTCAGCTAAATATCGCAAACAGTTCCAAAGTTATGGCTCCTAGAAATTTTTTACGCAAAATAGGGCCAAAATGGTCAACATTGAGTAACGGCTTCTAGTTGCCCATAACTCTTGAACGCGTGGAGTGATTTTTAAATATTTGTACGCCAATATTAGGACAGGATATTCTTCTTCCAAAATCAGTTTATTTCAGCAAAATATACCAAATAGTTCGGAAGTTATGGCCCCTAGAAGGGAAATACCGAAAATAAGGAGAACATTTGATATTCTGGGAAAGTGTATATTTTTGCCCATAACTCCAAAATTTTAAGAGATATAAGAGGAAATAGTTATGCCAATTGGAAGATAAGTTAGTTTTCTTTCAGAATTTACCTCCTTCATAAAAATATCCCGAATAGTTCCAAAGTTATGGCCTCTACAAATTTGTTACGCAAAATAGGACCTATATAGGACCAAAGTTGCCAACATTGAGTAACGGCTTCAAGTTGCCCATAACTCTTGAATGTGTGGAGTGATATTTGTATATTTATATGTCAAATTTATAACAGGATATTCTTCTTCTAAAATCAATTTATTTCAGCTAAATATTTTGAATACTTCGGATGTTATGACCTCTAGAAGAGAATTACCTAAAACAAGTAGAAAATATTATATTCTGGGAAACTGTATATTTTTGCCCATAACTCCAAAATTTTAGGAGATATAAGAGGAAATAGTTATGCCAATTTCAAGATAAGCTATTTTACTTTCAGAATTTACCTTTTTCATAAAAATATCTCGAATAGTTCCAAAGTTATGGCCTCAACAAATTTGTTACGCAAAAAAGTGGACCAAAAAGGTAAACTTTGAGAGACGGTTTACTTCTGCCCATATCTCCTGAATATGTGGAGGGCTTTTTGAATATTTGTACGCCAATATTAGGAGAGGATATTCTGCTTCTAATATCAATTTATTTAAGCTAAAATATATTGAATAGTTCGGATGTTATGGCCCTTAGAAAAGAAGTACCCAAAATAAGTAGAAAATTTGATATTTTGGGAAACTATATATTTTTGCCTATAACTCTAAAATTTAAACAAATTTAAGAGAAAATAGTTACGTCGATTTCAAGATAAGCTATTTAGCTTTCAGAATTTATGCCTTTCATAAAAATATCCTAACTGGTTCCGAAGTTATGGCCCTCAGAACATGCTTACGCAAAATAGGTAATAATTTAGGAAAATTAGCTACATGTACATTTTTTCCCATAACTCCGGCATCTGAGCAGCTAAGAACAAATATGTGATAGGAATAGAAAGGTCAGATACTAGGCTTTAAAACTTAGTTCACTTCGACAATACATCACATTTAGTTGGGAAGTTATGCACCCCCGAATATCATTGCTGTTCTGTCCCCCCTTCCAAATGTTTAACCTAATTTCCCATTATTATCACATATTACTGCTTCCATTTTTCGGCTACAAGACACATCATAAAACAAGGAAATTGCCTTATTATCATAAAATGAAGGAGCAAACGTAAAAAGGATAATATATCCTGTAGCATACATTAGGAAATGGAAATGAAGACAACATATGTGGCTGCTAACTTAATTTGCTACTTATATGTAAGCTAATATTTTTTGATGGCTAATTAAGCGTAACTCCCCGGCAGGAGTAGGAGTCGAGGCAGGCAACAAAATATATTTTATGTCCCTCATTTTTGAAATCATTAAAGGATAATTAAAAAAATAACTGCTAAAATTCCGCAAAGGGCATCAATCTCCTTACCTCAGCGGCTCAGCTGACCTCAGTGGTCAGCATTTAAAGTAATTATTTATAAATTGTTTTTGGTTGTAGTATTTAAAACGTTTATCGTTTGGTTTAATGGTCCTAACCTAACAAAAAAAAACCCATACAACAATAGGTCCATTTTATGGCCAACACAACAATAGGCTGAGGAAGTCCAAATTCGGACCACAACAATAATTATTTCACATGCTTGCTCACATAACATGCTCACGTATAAGTATTCGGCAGCCATACGCACGTATGATTTTCATGGCTCCCTCCCACTTCGCACAGGATTTTGGAATGAAAAATTTCTGGTTACGACCTGGCACGTTTCAATAATTTCTAACATCATCACCACCACCACCACCACCATCCATCACTACTCCACTGGGTAGTGGATGTTTTTTTTATAGACTGTATAGCAGTAGTGTAGCAATGATTATTTCATGGACCAGTTAATGTCTAAGTATGCTCATTATATGAGCTACTAAATGTTCAGACATTTTCCTGCAGTGGCTGAGTGTCCTGAAAATAGAAATTAGTCAACGGACAGAGAAAAAAAATAGTAGTGTGAACTATTATTTCGAGAGGATTTGTAGGCTACAGTGGCTCAAGGTTGGGAAATAATTCAAAATTAAAATAATTGGGAACCGGGGGCGTATGATTGATGACAGCAGTCATACGCCAATGAGTACCCGATAAAAAAATAATATGATATGCGGTTTTTGGAGGTCCTATCAGAGGCATTGAGCTTTTAAAATTATTTTTTTTACGACCTATCAGAAGCGTGGATTTTTTTAAAATATGTTTTGGAGGTCCTACCAGAAGCGTACATTTTTGAAAAATTTTTTTGGAGGTCCTATCAAAGGCGTGGATTTTTTAAGATTATGGAGGTCCTATCAGAAGCGTAGATTTTTTAAGATTATGTTTTGGAGGTCCTATCAGAGGCGTGCAGTTTTTAAGATTATTTTTTGGAGGTCCTATCAGAAGCGTGCAGTTTTTAAAATTATGTTTTGGAGGTCCTATCAAAGGCGTGGATTTTTTAAGATTATTTTTTGGAGATCTTATCAAAGTCGTGGATTTTTTAAGATTATTTTTTGGAGGTCCTATCAGAGGCGTGCAGTTTTTAAGATTATGTTTTGGAGGTCCTATCAGAGGCGTGCAATTTTTAAGATTATTTTTTGGAGGTCCTATCAAAGGCGTGCAGTTTTTAAGATTATTTTTTGGAGGTCCTATCAAAGGCGTGGATTTTTTAAGATTATTTTTTGGAGGTCCTATCAGAGGTGTGAATTTTTTAAGATTATTTTTTGGAGGTCCTATCAAAGGCGGGGATTTTTTAAGATTATTTTTTGGAGGTCCTATCAAAGGCGTGGATTTTTTAAGAATATTTTTTGGAGGTCCTATCAGAGGCGTGGATTTTTTAAAATTATGTTTTGGAGGTCCTATCAGAGGCGTGCAGTTTTTAAGATTATTTTTTGGAGGTCCCATCAAAGTCGTGGATTTTTTAAGATTATTTTTTGGAGGTCCTATCAGAGGCGTGCAATGTTTAAGATTATTTTTTGGAGGTCCTATCAGAGGTGTGAATTTTTTAAGATTATTTTTTGGAGGTCCTATCAAAGGCGTGCAGTTTTTAAGATTATTTTTTGGAGGTCCTATCAGAAGCGTACATTTTTGAAGATTTTTTTGAGGTACTATCAAAGGCGTGGATTTTTTAAGATTATTTTTTGGAGGTCCTATCAGAGGCGTGCAATTTTTAAGATTATTTTTTGGAGGTCCTATCAAAGGCGTGCAGTTTTTAAGATTATTTTTTGGAGGTCCTATCAAAGGCGTGCAGTTTTTAAGATTATTTTTTGGAGGTCCTATCAAAGGCGTGGATTTTTTAAGATTATTTTTTGGAGGTCCTATCAAAGGCGTGCAGTTTTTAAGATTATTTTTGGAGGTCCTATCAAAGGCGTGCAGTTTTTAAGATTAGTTTTTGGAGGCCTGGATTTTTAAAGGTTATTTTTTGGAGGTCTTATCAAAGGCGCTCCGAGGGAGTTTTTAGTCTCCTACCGGGCGCGTCCCCAGGTGGCGGATAGGGGGGAGGTGGATGATCATACTAATCAATTACAACCAGCGCAGGCTGTATGTAATAGAATAGTTTGATCACCCACCTCCAGGGCTGCTGTCCCCGCGGACCAAAACTAACTATGGGGGTGTTCCCCTAAAACAAAAAACAAAGATGGAAAAAGAATAAACGTTACGGGGCAGAGCCTAAATAACTCAGTACTGGCGGGTGTCGTTGATCTGCCCACGAGTCACGCCCCGTCGTCATCCTGCGATCGTGAGCAACAATCTCCTACAGATGTGGGTGTCTTGGTATAGCTACAAGCACTCAGCCTTCGGGCAACACCAACTCGAAGTTGAGGAACCACAGGGGAAGATCCATCTCGACCCAGCCTTCAGAGACAGGAGGGGACTCAACTTCGAACTCTGAGTCTGATCATGATAATCAGACAAACATAACTGTCTTGGAGAGCCGGAAGAAAGATCAGGCTGACAAGATGATAGAGGATGGAAGCAGTTGTCTGGGGCACAAAGGCGGAAGTTGGCCAGATTGAACCGGATAAACAAAAAAAGCGAGACACAGGCAGAAACTCAAAAGGATAAGCCTGACCTTCCCTCCACTTCTGCGGAAGCGGCGAAGAGGATAAGGTCTCCGGATGAGCAGGCGACTGTCAAATCCGCCAAAAAGAAAAAGAGCTTCCTGTCTAATGATAATAAGAGAAAGCTGAGCCAAATCAACGTCAAAGGGGACTGCCACGAGAATCCACTGACGAGGGCAGACGAGGCTGGCTCTGATATCAGGAAGACGAGTGGTGAGTCGGAATCTTCTCCAAAGACCGGGAATCCCAAAAGGACCAACCGGAAGTTGCGAAAGAGGAAGATGACAGCAACAGCCGTCGTCTTACGCCAAGGTTGCCAGGAAGCGCTATCGAGACGAGCTCTGCTATGCAGTGATCGACAGATTTAGCGCATCCGGCAAACTAAAGAAGGAGACCCATAAAGAAGTATTAAATGTGGTCAATACCAAGATAATGGAGTACCTACTGGAAGGAGGGGACTCTATAGAAATGAATAGCTGCGAGTTCAAAGGGGACTATCTAATGCTGGAATTTGGAAGTCCAAAAAGCATAGAAGCCCTGAGAAATATAGTGGCAAGCATTGGACCAATAGATGGAACAATGAAGCTCAAGCTGGTGAGGAAAAAGACATTCTTCAACTACAAAAGGCTACAGTCTTCGTCAGAGGTTGGGGCAGCGATTTCGACACGGAACGCATGCTCAAGGTCTTCAGCCTACAAAACAAGACGCTGCACGTGAAGAAATGGGAAGTCTTCCACAGGGAGGAGAAGAAGGAAGGCACTCTCCTTGTGTTAGGCTTAGACAGGTCTTCAATGGCAAGTCTGGCTAAGATCAAAGGCAAGGCGTACTACGTGTCCAATGCCGTTTACTTCATGAAGACAATGAAGCCCAAGAAAGCAGCGAGGGGATAATTCCCAGCAACACAGAGGAGGGAGCAGATGTGAATATCACAGACTCCCAAGAAAACCGGTTACTGGAGGACAACTGATTGACGTCATCCAGATCAATCTCCATCGGAGCGAGACGGCAACCCTGGCCCTGATGGAAAAAATTATAAAAGGTAAAATACATATCGGACTGATCCAGGAACCTTGGAAAATTAAAAACAAGGTCTCTGGATTAAGCCATATAAATTACCAACTCTTCTATGCAAATACGGGGTCTCGTCCGAGAACCTGTATAATATGTCATTAAAATTTATGCTTTCTTTTCTGGTAAGTTTCGAGTGGTAAGTTTCGGGAAAATCGGGCCATCGTTTTCGGAATAGTTGTCATATATACTTTCCTCCGATTTTATGTAAATGGAGCAGCAAAGGCCCTATATATCCTTCGATTTGGACGAAATTTTACATAGTGTACTGAATTGAGTTTAGAATGACGTGTGCCAAGTTTCGAGAAAATCGGTTCAGATTTTGATATAGCTCCCATATATATTTTCGACCGATTTAAGGCAAATGGTGCACCGAAATACCTAAATATCTTTCGATTTGCACGAAATTTGGCAAAACGTAATGAATTAGGCCTAGAATGATGTGTGTTAAGTTTCGTGAAAATCGGTTCAGATTTAGATATAGCTCCCATATATATTTTTTCCGATTTTATGTGAATGGTACACCAAAGTCCCTATATATCTCTCGATTTGCACGAAATTCGGCACAGCGTACTGAAATAAGTCTAGAATGATGTGTGCTAAGTTTCGTGAAAATCGGTTAAGATTTAGATATAGCTCCCATATAAATTTTCGTCCGATTTAATGTAAATGGTGCACCAAAGTCCCTATGTATCTTTCGATATGCTCGAAATTTGGCATAGCGCTCTGTATTGACTCTACAATGATGTGTGTTAAGTTTCGTGAAAATCGGTTCAGATTTAGATATAGCTCCCATATATATTTTCGTCCGATTTTATGTAAATAGTGCACCAAAGTCCCTATATACCTTTCGATTTGCACGAAATTTGCCACAGCGTACTGAACTATGCCCATGTATTGACTCTACAATGATGTGTGTTAAGTTTCGTGAAAATCGGTTCAGATTTAGATATAGCTCCCATATATATTTTCGTCCGATTTTATGTAAATAGTGCACCAAAGTCCCTATATACCTTTCGATTTGCACGAAATTTGCCACAGCGTACTGAACTATGCCCAAAATGATGTGTGCTAAGTTTCGTGAAAATCGGCTCAGATTTAGATATAGCTCCCAAAAATATTTTCGTCCGATTTTATGTAAATGGTGCACCAAAGTCCCTATATAACTTTCGATTTCAGCGTGGATTTTTTTAAAAATATTTTTCTAGGGTCATTAAAGAGGCGTGGATTTTTTTTAAATATTTCCGCTCCAGTGTCCCTGTGTTAAGCCAGGTAAATATTGTCCCAACACTTTGTCGCATTTATTAGTTTCACCTTAACGATTACTCCCATAATTGTAAGACCCTGAATCTCACAAATGGGGGTTCTTCACCATCTGCACGCCAGAATAAATAATTCTGCTAATGAGTGCAACATGATGTTTCGGTGATGGTGGTGGTGGTAGAGTAATATTGTCATTAAACTACCACATGTGTGTCAAACGTGTGAGGGTCCATGCGACTACAGTCGCTCAGTGTCATCAGAATATCGTAGCAAATCGGATAACATCGACAGCTGAAATTCTATAGAAATATGTCAATGCTGTGACAAAAACTGACAATGTTGCAGTGTGAGTGGCCATGTGAGAGAGAGAGAGAGGGGGAGATATTACACATGTGTGTGAGTATCCCGGGGTGGGGGTGGGGAATAACTAGCACTCAAAGTAGTCCTTTATTCCAGTAGTGAATGTTTGAAGCCATTAAGTGGGTGTGAGTTTATTTTGTGTTATGAGCAAATGTGTGTGCGTGTGTGTGTGGCATGCAGGTGTGTTGGTGCCAGTCTGTGCCACTATCCACCACAAAACATTACACTTTACCCGGCTGTTGTGTTGGCTTGTTGAAGTCTGCCAACACAAAATTTGAGCTTTGCGTCCATTCGACCAACATTCTATTTAAGCTGTTGAATAAATTGCTAAAGCACTAGCCAGCCAACCAGCCAGGCAGACAGGCATGTACCCAGCCAGGTATCCAGTCTACCACCTAGTCAACGAGCCATAGTAAATTGGCAAAAATTTAACATACACACACATATTTACATACATATGTACGTATGTGGTATGCAACAATGGCCACAGCATCAGCTACGAAACAGGATGTTAAAGGAAGAACACAAGTCGTTAAAGAATTTAAACGTCTGATACAAAAACGAAAACAGAAATAACAGTTGAAGGCCAAAGTGTGCAAAAAAGAAATACTGGGTCAGCAATGCTGCAGGAAATCAATGGACAACACAAAAAAAAAAACCGAATATAAAATAGTCGGAGAGAATGACAGTTCGGGCACAACTAGTGAAAGTAGATGTGGGGCAGGTTTATTTATGGGGTGACACATATTGTCGCCATGAGAAGAATATTTGAAAATGAAACATCAGAGATAAATATTTTGAAAAAAATCAGGCCTTTTAAGGACTTTAGAAAAATATTTTTAAACCACTAAGGAAAGTAGTAAAGTCGGACTGGGCCGATTATATCATGCCCTTCACCATTCCAAGGAACTCACTGATATCTTTCTGCAACCTATGATAAATTTAATTTCATTTGGGAAGATTTAGAGTCGTCTGCGTACCATGGCACAAATTTATGGAAAATGATTTATAGAAAATTGATACACGCTAATCGGTACGCCGCACAGTTACAAAATTAATTTCAATCAAACACCCGTTCGAAATACATATGGAAGCTATAGCAGCATCTGCACCAATTAAAAAAAAAACGCAATAACGTCATTCAAGGGTCCTTCCTCTGGCTACGTCGTTGGGAGCTATATATAAATCTGAAACGATTTTCACGAAATTTAACACACATCGTTCTAGGTTTAATTCAGTTCGCTATGCAAAATTTCGTGCAAATCGAATGACATATAGGAACTTTGGTGCACCATTTACTTAAATTGGACGAAAATATATATGGGAGCTATATATAATTCTGAACGAATCTTCTCGAAACTTAGCACACGTCATTTTGGGCCTAATTCAGTGCTCTGAGCTAAATTTCGTGCAAATCGAAAAATATATTCGGACTTTGATGCACCATTTACCTTAAATCGGATTAAAATATATATGGGAGCTATATCTAAATCTAAACCGAGATTCACGAAACATAGTAGACATCATTCTGGACCTAATTCCGTACCGTATGTAAAATTTCGTGCAAATCGAAAGATATATAGGGACTGTGGAGCCCCATTTACATGAAATCGGACGAAAATATATATGGGAGCTATATTCTAAATCTGAAGCGATTTTATCGAAACTTAGCACACATCATTTTAGGCTCAATTCAGTACGTTATGCCAAATTTTGGGCAAATCGAAAGACATTTAGGGACTTTGGTGCACCATTTACTTTAAATCGGACGAAACTATATATGGGAGCTATATCTAAATCAGAACCGATTTTCACGAAACTTGACAGACATCATTCTACACTTAATTCAGTACTCTGTGCCAAATTTCGAGCAAATCGAAAAAATATAGGGACTTTGGAGACCCATTTACCTTAAATCCGATTATAATATATATTGGAGCTATATCTAAATATTGACCGATTTTCACGAAACTTGGCAGACATCACTCTAGGCTTAATTCAGAACACTGTGCCAATCGAAAGATATATAGGGACTTTGGAGCCCCATTTACCATAAATCGGACGAGAATATATAAATAGGAACTATATCTGTATCTGACCCGATTTTCACGAAACTTAACACAAAATTTCGTGCAAATCGAAAGAAATATAGGGGCTTTAATGCACCATTTACATAAAATCGGATGCAAATATATATGGAAGCTATATCTAAATCTGAACGGATCTTCACGAAACTTAGCACAAGTCATTCTAGACTCAATTCAGTACGCTATGCCAAATTTCGTACAAATCGAAAGATATATAGGGACTTTGGTGCCCCATTTACATTAAATCGGACGAAAATATATATGGGAACTATATCTAAATCTGAGTTAATTTTCACGAAACTCAGTACACACCATTCTGGACCTAATTCATTACCCTATGCCAAATTTTGTGTAAATCGAAAGATATTTACCTCAAATCAGACGAAAATATATATGGGAGCTATATCTAAATCTGAACGGATTTTCACAAAACTTAGCACAAATCATTCTGCACTCAATTCAGTACGCTGTACCAAATTTCGTGCAAATCGAAAGATACATAGGGACTTTTGTGCCCCATTTACCTTAAATCGGACGAAAATATATATGGGAACTATATCTAAATCTGACCCGATTTTCACGAAACTTGGCAGACATAATTCTAGGCTTATTTTAGTACGCTGAGCCAAATTTCGTGCAAATCGAAGAATACATAAGGACTTTGATGCACCATTTACCTTAAATCGGACGAAAATATATATGGCAGCTATATCTAAATCTGCACCGATTTTCACGAAACTTGGCAGACATCATTCTAGGCTTATTTCAGTACGATATGTCAAATTTCGTGCAAATCGGAAGATATAAAGGGACTTTGGTGTATTATTTACCTAAAATCGGACGAAAATATATATGGGAGCTGTATTTAAATCTGAACCGATTTTCACGAAACTTAGCACACATCATTCTAGGCTTATTTTAGTACGCTGAGCCAAATTTCGTGCAAATCAAAGAATACATAAGAACTTTGATGCACCATTTACCTTAAATAAGACGAAAATATATATGGGAGCTATATCTAAATCTGACCTGATTTCTCGAAACTTTGCACACATCATTCTGGACCTAATTCAGCGCCCTATGCCAAATTTCGTGCAAATCGAGAGGTATTTAGGGACTTTGGTGCACCGTTTACCTCAAATCGAATGAAAATATATATGGGAGCTATATCTTAATATGAACCGATTTTCCCAATATTAATAGGGTTCATCCTTGGGCCAATTAAGTGAGCTGTGCCAAATTTCATGCAAATCGGATTATAAATGCAGCCTGTACTTTGTTTACAATTTAACATGGGCAGGCAGACGGACGGACTTGCATATATCGATTCAGAAAGTGATTCTATGTATATTCTCAAAAGGAACTATGGGTCTAGCTCGTTTCCTTTTGCCTGTTACAAACATATGCACAAAGACATAATACTCTGGAGCACAGTGTGGTGAAAGGTATAAAAATCTAAGCCTCTGGTAGGACCCAAGAAAATTATTTTTAAACCAGTGAGCGGAGCAGTATCGTATGGTCGGGGCTGACCATGCGATACCCTACACAACTACCATGGAACTCTAACTTTCTGCGGATTTTTATTCCGAGCCTGGGTGATATTTTCTTATAGTTGCACCCTCTTGCCCGATTAGAGGCCAAAAACACCTCTTCCTTACTTTTTTCGAATATTCAGTCTAGTCCTTATAATTACTTGTCCAGATTACATTCACTGTGGGTTGTGTTGTGATTTTCGGATTATATTCTACTCGAAAACATACAAAAATTATGTTTTCGGTCCATTTCATCCCAAAATTTTAATCTGGTCATCACTGAAAATTGTAGGTAAACAAATATTCTAATATTCAGAAAAACACAAAATATTGGAACATTCAATAAATATTCCGAAAATTCATCAGCGCGATATTTCACCTCTAATGTGGTAATGGGTCACTAAATAATATGTGAACACGTAAATATTTAAAAATCCTTAACCTGTAAATATTTACGTGTAACTCCCACATCCGAGAATATACGACAATATATTGGTATCAATTTAAAGGTCAACCACTCCTCTTGGATATGCTATCAACTTCTCGGGTCTATGTTCTTCAGGAGTAAATATATATGCCATAGAATACAAATTTTGCCATTTTTCACACAAAAGTCAGGGCCCATTTGACCCGCTAAATATTGACCGATGCGGGCATGCTTATTCTTTGGCCCGATTCCCTTCTTCCTGTAAAATTTCTCGGTGTTTGAACCTATAAAGCGACCAGAAAACCCGACAAAAATTTAGTACTTGGTCAATTTCATCCACTTTCCCAAAAACAATAGAGGTCTTTATTGGCCAGAACCCATCCTACATGCAAAATTTCGTGAAGATTGGTCCATAACTGTGGCCTGTATTGTGTTTACAAATTATAATGGACAGACGGACGGACACACATGTCTAGATCGACTCAGCTAGTCGAGATATGACGATCGGTATACTTTAAGGTGGGCCTACGACTAATATTTCGGGGCGTTACAAACTCTTGGAGCTGCACAAAGCTATAATACCCTGACAACATAGTTGTGTAGGGTATAAAAATTATCACATTTGGTAGGATCCCAAAGAAATTTTTTTGAAAATCTTCGACTTTGTTAGAACCTTAAAAATTTGTTTACAAATCTCTGGCATTGGTAGGAAAAAAACTATTTTTAAAAATCTACGCCTCTGGTGTGTGGGGCCCTAGAAAAATATTCTTGAAAAATCTACGCTTCTGGTGGGACCCTAGAAAAATATTTTTGAAAAATCTACGCCTGAAAATATTTTTAGAGTTCCTCTTAATTTTAGCTGCCTCAAAAAAAAAAAAAAAAAAAAACAAACCCTTCAAAAATAATTTTCCAAAAATAGGGTATATAGGGTAGGCAGGGTATAAAAAATTATCCCATTTGCTAGGGCCCTAAAGAAATATTTTTAAAAATCTTCTACTTTGTTAGAAGCTTAAAAAATCTCTGCCATTGGTAGGACCCTAGAAGATAGGTCATTGAAAAAAAAACATTTAAAAAATTCACGCCTCTGGTTTCGAAAAATTTACGCCTCTGGTGGGTGGGACCCTAGAAAAATATTCTTGAAAAATCTACGCCTGAAAAATATTTTTAGAGTTCTCCTAAAAGCTAAAAAGCTGCCTAAAAAATTCTTTTTACCCTTTAAAAATAGTTTTCCAAAAATAGGGTATATGGGGTAGGTAGGGTATAAAAATTATCCCATTTGGTAGGACCACAAAGAAATATTTTTAAAAATCTTCGAATTTCTTAGAACCTTAAAAATATGTTTACAAATCTCTGCCATTGGTAGGACCCTAGAAGAATATTTTGATAGGTCATTGAAAATGAAACATTTAAAAAATCCACGCCTCTGTTGGGACCCTAGAAAAATATTCTTGAAAAATCTACGGCTCCGGTGGGAGCCTAGAAAAATATTCTTAACAAATCTACGCCTGAAAAATATTTTTAGAGTACTCTTTAATTTTAGTTGCTTGACCTGGTGGGACCTTAGAAAAATATTCCTGAAAAATATACGCCTCTGGTGGGACCCTAGAAAAATATTCTTGAAAAATCTACGCCTCTGGTGGTTGGGACCCTAGAAAAACATTCTTGAAAAATCTACGCCTCTGATGGGACCCTAGAAAAATATTTTTGAAAAACCTCTGGTGGGACCCTAGAAAAATATTCTTGAAAAATCTACGCCTCTGGTGGGACCCTAGAAAACATTCCTGAAAAATCTACACCTGAAAAATATTTTTAGAATGCTCCTTAATGTTGACTGCCTGAAAAAAATTCTCTTTATCCTTCAAATAATATTTTTCGAAAAATCCACGTGATGAAGGATTACTTAAGTGTCCTTTTTCTCTAATTTAACACCTCATTGGAAAAATTAAATTGTCGCATCGTAAATTGAGTGTAAATTCTCTTATCCACCCCATTTCTAGTTGTTTTCCTTGAGATACACCTTTTGGAGAAATCTTTTGAAATAAAATTTTGTATGTCACCTTGTGTGTATTCGAATGGTGTATGTATATAAATTGATGTGTTTACCTGCTTGCGGGATTTTCAATTTTATTTTTCATTTTCTTCATGGTGCGATCGAAATACAAGCTGTTCGACGTTCGACATATTTCGGTTGTGTGCGTATGTCGTTGTGTGTGAGTGTGTGTGTGTGTGTGCGTCTGGTGTCTTGTGTTGTTGACATATGACCATATATTACTCTATTCTTGATTGAATTTCCCAGTTGCTGGAGTCCTGAGGTGTGTGTGCGTTTATGTGTGTATATGTATGTATGTGTAGTGTGGTATGTCTCCGATGTTGTTGCTGTTGTTCCTGCTGCCTGCTGAATATTTATTGAACAATTTTCTTCTTAAGTTAATGCCAATAAATTCTATAAAATTGTTGTGTGGCAAATGACCAGGACATGAAGTCCTTGTTTCAAGGGGATGAAACAGGGGATGTCGGGATATCGTCTGCTATCAAATTCACCAGAAATTGTTTTCTTTTCCTTTTTAAATATTTTTTCTTTCCTTTAACAAGTGGGGATATTTGATAAAGTAAGTCGGTGTCCGGTATTCCCTTTGAGCTTTAAAGATTGATCAGTACGTACGTATGTTGTTTTGGCCATTCGAAGAATGTCAGGACAAGGTTTTGTGGTCTGGTTTTCATATGTAGAACACATACATACCCACACACACCATTAGGGATCAAATGTTTCCGTGCACCGCTCTTGACCAAAGGGATTTTATTCATTCTCCAACAACCATTAAATAATTTATAAATATAATGAAATATTTTTTTGTTGGCGCTCGGAGACTGCCCTGCAATTGTGCAGGTTAACGATGAAGGCGGAATATTTTATTAAAGGTGAAATGAAAATAAAAATTGTACTTAACGGACAATTTTCCATAAATATTAAATAAGGCAATCATGAGGGTTTAACTTGATAACGAAGAAAATAAGGGGCCCATTTTGAGGTGTGGATTTTTATACCCTACACAACTATGTTGTCAGGGTATTATAGCTTTGTGCAGCCTCAAGAGTTTGTAACGCTGCGAAACATTGCTCCTAGACCCACTTTTAAGTATACCGATCGTCATATCTCGACCAGCTGAGTCGATTTAGACATGTGTGTCCGTCCGTCTGTACATTATAATTTGTAAACACGATAAAGGCCACAGTTATGGACCAATCGTCACGAAATTTTGCATGTAGGATGGGTTCTGGCCAATGAAGACCCCTATTGTTTTAGGTACAGATCGGTTAATATTTAGGGGTTGAAATAGACCAAATACCTAATTTTTGTCCGTTTTTCTGGTCGCTCCAGACGCCGCAATTATGGCTCGAACATCGAACTTTTACATGGAGAACGGAATTGGGCTAAAGAATAAGCATGTATGTTTTGATAAAGATCGGTAATTATTTAGCGGTTCAAATGGACCCTGACTTTTGTGTGAAAAATGACAAAATTTGTATTCTAGGGCGTATATATTTACCCCTGAAGGACATAGACCCGAGAAGTTTTTAGTATATCCAAGAGGAGTGGTTGGCCTTTAAATTGATAACAATTATATTGTCCTTTGTACTCGGATGTGTGGATGCTTACGTACCTGGTTCCATGAGGAACCATGTATGGTCAAGGGCAACTCCTATAATTTTCGATGATGATCAGATAACAATTTTGGGATGAAATGGACCGAAAACTTAATTTTTTGTGTTTTTTCGAGTCGATCTATACAATTGAAAGCCCAACATCAAAACACAACCCACGGTGTAGGGACTCTGGCTGTACAGAATATTAGTAAATATTAGAACGACTGTACAGAATATTAGTAACATTCGGAAAATATGTCAGTACAAGGAAGAGATGCCGTTGACCTCTAATCGGGCAACAGGGTGTGGATATCACGAATTATTGCCCAGGCTTGAATAAACATCCGCAGGAAGTTACAGTTCCGTAGTAGTTGTGAAGGGTATCGTATGGTCGGCCCCGTCCGACTATACAGCTCCGCTCACCCTTTACCACACTGTGGTTCAGGGTATTATGTCTTTGTGCATATGTTTGAATTTGGGAAAAATCGGTTCAGATTTACATATAGCTCCTATATATAGTTTCGTTCGATTTCCAGTAAATGGTGCACCAAAGTCCCTAAATACCTTTCGATTTCCACGAAATTTCGCATAGCGTACTGTATTAACTCCGAAATTATGTGTGCTAAGCTTCGTGAAAATCGGTTTAGATTTAGATATAGCTCCCATATATATTTTCGTCCGATTTTATGTAAATAGTGCGTCAAAGTCCCTATATATCCTTCGATTTGCACGAAATTTGGCACAGCGTAATGAATTAGGTCTGTAATAACGTGTGCTAAGTTTCGTGAAAATCGCTTCAGATTTAGATATAGCTCCCATATATATTTTCGCCTTTTTAAAAATATATATATTTTTATATATCTTTCAATTTACACGAAATTTGGCATAGAGTACTGAACTAGGTCCAGAATAATGTGTGCCAAGTTTCGTGAAAATCGGTTCAGATTTAGATATAGCTCCCATATATACTTTCGTCCGATTTAAGGTAAATGGTGCACTAATGACCTTATATATCTTTCGATTTGCACGAAATTTTGCATGGCGTACTAAATTAAGTCTAGAACGATGTGTGATAAGTTTCGAGAAAATCGGTTAAAATTTAGATATAGCTCCCATATATATATATATATATATATATATATTTTCGTCCGATTTAAGGTAAATGGTGCTCCAATGAACTTACATATCTTTCGATTTTCACGAAATTTGGCACAGCGTACTAAATTAAGCCTGGAATGATATGTGCTTAGTTTCGTGAAAATCGGTTCAAATTTAGATATAGCTCCCATATATATTTTCGTCCGATTGAAGGTAAATAGTGCACCAAAGTCGTTATGTGTTCTTCGATTTGCACGAAATGTGGCACAGGGTACTAAAATTAGTCGAGAGATGTGAGTTAAATTCCGTGAAAATCGGTTCAGGTTTAGATATAGCTCCCATATATATTTCCGTCCGATTTAAGATAAATGATGCACCAACTCCTAATAATGTTTTTAAAAGTATTTTTTCATGGTCTTAAAATGAAAAAAAAAAATGGAAAATATTTCATTTCACATATGTATTACATCCTGTCAATTATCCACTTAGAATCAAAAGAAAACAATCCATTAAATTAAATAAAATCAACATTTCATTATTCCCCACAAATAAATACAATTTCATTTCATTTCATGGCCTTTGATTTTTGTTTTGCAAACATGAAAAATCAATAAATATAACATAAATAATATTTTAGTATATCCCAAATTGACCAATTCACCAACACCACCACCACCACCACCACAACCGCCTAAAAGTATGCCCTGTGGGCAGTTGGTTTCGTTGTTTGCTTTACTTTTTCTTGTTTTTCATTTCCTTTGCAACTGAAGCTGATCTGATGAAGATGAATAATGTTTCCATCGTAGTATGCCCTTTAACAAATACCGACTACAAACAACAACAACAAAGTGAATTCGACTATGATGTTTATTTTTACGACAACAACAACAACGACCACCAGAACAAAAGAGCAATGATCCATAACTTTTATGACAGCTGTAACCTAAAAGTATACTTTACTTTATTTTTACTTCGTTGTTGTTGTTGTTTTGTTTTTCTAACTTTTCTCATTCCTTTTTGTTGTTCCCGCGTTAAAGGAAATGAAATGGCTTAAGTAAATGAAACATAAACCATAACAAAAGTTTGTACTTTTGTTAGAGATATCGACTGAGTGAGGAAAAACAAGTTTCCCAACAGCAGAACAATTTAATGTGAGTGAATGAAAATAAGCCAACGTAAAGTATTCTGAAAAATATTGTTAACAAAATCCACGCCTTGTGTAGAGCTCTGAAAAATTATTTTTAAAAAATCCCCTAGGATTTTTTAAAAAATCTCCTTCTAGGACCATGAAAAATATTTTTAAAAAATCCATGCCTATTTTAGAACCATAAAAAATATTTTTAAACCACTAAGGTAATTAGTAAAGTCGGACAAGCCCGACTATATAATAGCCTTCACCACTTTGGGTATATTCTACATATGTCTGCTAACAGACGCCGGCTTTTCGAACGAACATTAGCATCAAATTGAACGAACTTGAATATAAGATCTTTACGCCTATCTGGAAGCTATGCTAAATTTCAATTCATTGAACCGATTTTCACGGACGAAATATATATGAGAGCAATATCTAAATCTAATCAATCTAACCAATATCTAATCAACTCAGTATGCTATGCCACATTTCGTTCAAATCGAATGATATATAGGGACATTGGTGCACCATTTACATAAAATCGGACGAAAATATATACGAGATCTATATATAAATCTAGACCGATTTTCACGAAACTTAGCACACATCACTCTAGGCTGAATTCAGAACGCGGTGCCAGATTTCGTGCAAATCGAAAGATATATAGAGACTTTGGTGCACAATTTTCATTAAATCGGACGGAAATATATATGGGAGCTATATCTAAATCTGAACCGATTTTCTGGAAACTTGGCAGACATCATTCTAGGCTCAATCAGTACGTTATGACAAATTTCGTGCAAATCGAATGATATATGTGGACTTTGGTGCATTATTTACATTAAATCGGACGGAAATATATATGGGAGCTATATTTAAATCTGAACCGATTTTCACGAAATTTAGCTCACATCATTCTACACTTATTTTAGTACGCTATGCCAAATTTCGGGTAAATCGAAAGATATATAGGGACTTTGGTACACAATTTATCTTAAATCGGACGAAAATATATGTGGGAGCTATATCTAAATCTGAACCGATTTTTCCCAATTTCAATAGGGTTCGTCCTTGGGCCAATTAAGTGACCTATGCCAAATTTCATCCACGCCTATTTTAGGACAATAAAAATATTTTTAAAAAATCCACCTCTATTTTAGGACCATGAAAAAAGTTTTTTTAAAAAATCCACCTCAATTTTATGACCTTGAAAAAATATTTTTAAAAAATTCACGCTCTAAAACCACCAGCATTCCGTCATGGGTCCTGCTCATTTTCCCTTTATTAGATTGTTTAGGTGCTTTTACTAAGTTACCGTTTCATTCTTCGAATAATTATTGCTGTTGTTGCATTGCAACAATCCCACTCTCCCTTCCAGGCCCCTACCCTGCCAGTTAAGTTATTTAAACGTAACTTCCGTTTTGGCATTATTGGTTTTGTCTTAAGACATGTTTGTGTGTGCTCAGCGTCATCGTCATCATACTTCCGTCTGTCTATCCCATCCATCCGACGTAGAATGACTTAGCCATAGCGAGGTTGGTTCTCATTGATGACTTGATGTTCACAGCCAGGCTATCCATCCATCCTTCCTTGGCTGTTGATGGCCGAAGGAAGTTTACTAAACAGAATTAACTTAAGTTCTTTGCTTTGTTTTTTTTTTCTTAATGCTTGTTCTTCTTAGTCCGTCATTGTTTACCTAGAAGAAAGCCATCAGATCAAAAGGAAATTGAAACAAAGTGGAACAACACAACCAGCATAGCACCATCACTAACCAGCAGTGTTCACTTAATTAAAATTGATTTATAAGCGTGTTAAAAAGGGAATTTAAAAATTTATTAAAGTTGGTTGGATAGATTTTTTGTTTTGCGGCTGGGGAAGGAAAAGGATAATCGATTTAAATAAGGAAGGGTGTTTTGAAAATATTTGGAGGCTTGGCTTATTAAAAGTAATTTTTATGGCCTACTTATAGGCGTCGATTTAAAAAAATATATTTTTCATGGTCTACTTATAGGCGTGGATTTATTAAAAATAATATTCATGGCCTACTTATAGGCGTGGATTTATTGAAAGTAATTTCTATGGCCTACTTATAGGCGTGGATTTATTGAAAGTAATTTCTATGGCCTACTTATAGGCGTGGATTTATTAAGAGTAATTTCTATAACCTACTTATAGGCGTGGATTTATTGAAAGTAATTTCTATGGCCTACTTATAGGCGTGGATTTATTGAAAGTAATTTCTATGGCCTACTTATAGGCGGGGATTTATTGAAAGTAATTTCTATGGCATACTTATAGGCGTGGATTTATTGAAAGTAATTTCTATGGCCTACTTATAGGCGTGGATTTATTGAAATTAATTTCTATGGCATACTTATAGGCGTGGATTTATTGAAAGTAATTTCTATGGCCTACTTATAGGCGCGGATTTATTCAAAGTAATTTCTATAGCCTACTTATAGGCGTGGATTTATTGAAAGTAATTTCTATGGTCTACTTATAGGCGTGGATTTATTGAAAGTAATTTTTATGGCCTACTTATAGGCGTGGATTTATTAAAAGTAATTCTTATGGCCTACTTATAGGCGTGGATTTATTAAAAGTAATTCTTATGGCCTACTTATAGGCGTGGATTTATTAAAATTATTTTTCATGGCCTACTTATAGGCGTGGATTTATTAAAATTATTTTTCATTGCATACTTATAGGCGTGGATTTATTAAAATTATTTTTCATTGCATACTTATAGGCGTGGATTTATTAAAATTATTTTTCATTGCATACTTATAGGCGTGGATTTATTAAAAGTAATTTCTATGGCCTACGTATAGGCATGGGTTACTAAATTGGATTTTTTAAATATATTTTTTATGGCCTACCTATAATCATGGGTTTCTAAATATTTTTATATTTTGTTTAATATTTTTTCAATGCCACCTATAGGCGTGGATTTTTTAAACATATTTTTCAAGGCCTACCTATAAGCGTGGGTTTTTTTTTAAATATTTCCTACTACCTAATTAATTAAAATCATATACATATCCATTTCCTCTAAATGTCGAATACATCCCTCCAAATATATAACTCAATTTAATGATTGACATACGCACACACCCACCCTCTTTGCATCACCCAAACTCACATCCATTAAAATAATTAATAAGAAAGAAAAAACATTTCTGAAACAAAAACTTTATATTCGCCAACGTCTCCATTTGCGGAAAATGGAAATTCCACTCACAACTATTCCATTTAATTACTGTTTATTAAAAATCATTGCTTTAATAGGAAATACAACAAAGGAAATAATTTTGTGTGGCATATTTTTCGGGGTAGAAGATAATTTCAAGAGTAAACATTTCATTACAGCGCATATTTTTCCAAGGAAATGAAAATGAAAGGAAAAATAAAATATTTAAAAGAAAATCGATATTAAGAAAAGGTTGGCAATCGCTGTGCCAAATTTCGAGCAAATCGAATGATATATAGGGACATTGGTGCACCATTTACTGAAAATCGGACGAAACTATATATGGGATCTATATCTAAATCATGACCGATTTTCTCGAAACTTGGCACACATCATTCCAGACTTAATTCAGTACGCTGTGACAAATTTCGTTCAAATGGAAAAATAAATAGGGACGTTGGTGCACAATCGGACGAAAATGTATATGGGAGCTATATATAAATCTGAACCGATTTTCACCAAACTTAACACACATCATTCTAGGCTCAATTCAGTACGCTATGCCAAATTTCGTGCAAAACGATTGATATATAGGGACTTTGGTGTACCATTTACCTTAAATCGGACGAAAATATATTTGGGATCTATATCTAAATCATGACCGATTTTCTCGAAACTTGGCACACATCATTCCAGACTTAATTCAGTTCGCTGTGACAAATTTCGTGCACATCGAATGATATATAGGGGCTTTGGTGCACCATTAACCTTAAATCGGACGAAACTATATATGGGAGCTATATGTAAATCCGAACCGATTTTCACGAAACTTAGCACACATCACTCTATGCTCAATTCAGTACGACATGCCAAATTTCGTGCAAATCGAAAGATATATAGGGACTTTGGTGCACCATTCACATTAAATCGGACGAAGATATATATGGTAGCTATATCTAAATCTGAACACATCTACACGAAACTTAGCACACGTCATTCTGGACCTAATTCAGTACTCTATGCCAAATTTCGTGCAAATCGAATTATATATAGGGACTTTGGTGCACCATTCACCTTAAATCGGACGAAACTATTTATGGGACCTATATCTAGATCTGAACCGATTTTCTCGAAACTTGGCACACGTCATTCTGAACCCAATTCAGTACTCTAAGCCAAATTTCGTGCAAATTGAAAAATATATAACGACGTTGGTGCACCATTTACATAAAATCGTACGAAAATATATGTGGGAGCTATATCGAAATATGAACCGATTTTCTTGAATTTAAATAGGGTTCGTCTTTGGGTCAAATAAGCGACTTGTGCCAAATTTCATCCAAATCGGATCATAAATGCGACCTGTACTTTGTTTACAATTTAACATCTACAGATGGACAGACGTCTGCATATTCTCAAAAGGAACCATCTGTCGATCTCGTTTCCTTTTGCCTGTTACAAACATGTGCACAAAGACATAAAACCCTGTACCACAGTGTGGTGAAGGGTATAAAAATCCACGCCTAATGGCAGTCTGTTAAAAATTTTTGTTTTAAAAATCTACGCCTATTTTTGGAGCATGGAAAATATTTTTTTAAAAATCCACGCCTATTTTAGGTAGGTAATTGAAAAAGTATTTTTAAAAAAATCCTCGGCTTTTTGAGGGCTTTGAAAAATAGTTTTCTAGGACACAAAAAAATGTATTAAACAAATCTACGCCATTGGTCATTGAGAAGATATTCTAAAAAAACCCAAGCCTTGGTAGGTCATCAAAATCCTCGCCTATTTTAGGACTTAAAAAAATATTAAAAAAAGCACGTATATTTTTGGACCTTAAAATAATATTTTTAAACAAAATCCACGCCTATTTTTGAACCATTATAAGATATTTAAAAAAAATCAATCCAAGCTAAACATCATTTTTTATTTTCTTGAAAATATTATTTGTTTTAATCTACTTTTTTCCCATAATTTTTTGTTTACCTTTCAATTTAAATGTTCTTTTGCTCTTCCCTTTTGCTATTGATGATGTTGCTTTTTTTGCCTCCTCCTCCTCCTTTCCATCTCGTTTATCATGAATTTTGTAATTATTTCAAGTGTCAGCAACAGACAGTAACATCAAATGATAGCAAACAGCAACTGTAACAAGCTGATGCTGATGCTGATGCTGATGCTTCTGCTCTGCCATCCACACTTCGAGCCCTTACAAAAGGTATGTTGGAAGCATACAAACATATCTACATACATACATACATACATAAATAGTTATGTTTGTGTATGTTCAGATGGCCATGTGTAAGAGTAAAATGAAAGCCACACCAGTGTATGTGTATCGTTGTAATTATGGCAAAAACCATAATTCCTTTCAATGATCGGCAATGTACATACAAACATACATACATTTGTATGTTGTCTGTGTGTGCGAATGTGTGTCTGTATGTATATTTTTGCAAAGGATAAATAAAAGAGAAGTGCCTGCCCTGTGTACAATAAAAAACAGATTGTGAAGAGTTGGTTTTTTTTACATATGTTGGATAAACACACATGCATATGTATGAGTGCCTGTGTGTGGGTTGGTTAAATTTACATGGACTTGCCTTAAGGTGGTGATCATAATTCCGGACTCAGATCTGGAAAGTAATTTTTTCTCGAAAACAAAAAAACATGGAGAATAAATTTTCCTCTGCAAAAAGGATAATTTCCTTTCCTAAATTTAATTATTTGTTTCCACACTCATTTTACTTATTACACCCCACCCTAATGTCCCTCCTTCCAATTTGTTGCTAACTTTGCATACACATGAAAATAACTCGCCTCCATGGTGACCACCTTTCCTTTTTGTGTTGTTGGTGCCCAACATCCTGCACTTTTAAATGATGTTGGTTTTATATTTTGTTTGTTTATTTTTTACTCTCTCTCTCCCTCTCTTCCACTTTGGATGTTTGTTTTTTAACAGGAATATTTTTTTCTCATCCACCACCTCCGCAGCATATTTGGAACCATTGTGCGTACTCGTACTTGTGCAATTATAAAACTGGTGGTTAACCGCATTCAGACTTACATATTTGCCGACAGACATATTTACATGGCAATAAATGTTGTTGAATGTAACAAAAAAAAAAAGTCAAAAATATATATGTATGTGGTTGTGGGAGAGTCGTATGCACACACACACACATATGAAATTTATTTGAAAAGTTTAGGTCACACACAAAGAAAAATACTTTTTCATGGTCTACCTATAGGCGTGGAGTTTTATACCCTCCATCATAGTATAGAGGGTATATTAATTTTGTTTTTCCGTTTATAACTCATCGTAATAATCATTTCCGACCCTATAAAGTATATATATTCTTGATCAGGTTGAAATTCTAAGACGATCTAGCCATGTCCGTCTGTCCGTCTGTCTGTTGTAATCACTCTAACGTCTAAACGAATTGAGATAGATCGCCAAAAATTTTGCTTAGAGGCGTCTTTTGTCTGCAGGCGGGTAAAGTTCGAAGATGGGCTTTATGGGTCCACGTTTACACATAACACCCATATAAGGTTACCCCCCAAAATACGGTATTTTGGGGTTCTTGAGCGCAACCGAATACGCTGAAATTTTCTACATTTGCTACATTCTTATTGGGTACTAAATATCTCCAAAAAAAATTATAAATATAGGTCCACTTTTTCTGGTAGCCCCCCTATAACCGTACCACCTAATTTTCATTATTTTGGGATTTTGATTCGGATAGCCCCGATGTAAGCCTTCCCCCAATTTTTCGGTATGTTGGGGTTCTTGAGCGAGTTTTTCAAACGAATTTGCCGCAATTTGGTATTTTGTAGTCGTATATGGTAACAAATCTCCCTACCAAAAATTATTAATATTCGCCCCCTTTTTGGGGTATTCCCCACATAACACCCTTTTCATACCCTTCACCACACTGTGGTACAGGGTATTATGGCTTTGTGCGTATGTTTTGTAACAGGCGAAAGGAATCGAGATAGGCACATGATTCCTTTTGAGAATATGCATAGAAAGTTGGCACAAGTCACTTATTTGGCCCAAGGACGAACAATATTGAAATTTGAGAAAATCGGTTCATATTTAGATATAGATCCCATATATAATTTGGTCCGATTTAAGGTAAATGGTGCACAAAAGCCCTTAAATATCTTTCGATATGTACGAAATTTCGCATAGCGTAATGAATTAGGTCTGGAATAATGTGTGTTATATCTAAATCGTGAAAATCGGTTCAGATTTAGATATAGCTCCCATATATATTTTTGTTCGATTTAAGGTAAATGGTGCGCCAAAGACCCTAAATGTCTTTCGATTTGTACGAAATTTGGCATAGCGTAATGAATTAGGTCTAGAATGATATGTGCTAAGTTTCGTGAAAATCGGTTCAGATTTAGATATAGCTCCCATATATATTTTTGTCCGATTTAGGGTAAATGGTGCGCCAACGTCTCTAAATACCTTTCGATATGCACGAAATTTGGCATAGCGTATTGAATTGAGTCCATAATGATGTGTGCTAAGTTTCGTGAAAATCGGTTCAAATTTAGATATAGCTCCCATATATATTTTCTGATTTAATAGAAGTATATAGTCTATTCAGTCCGACTTTACTACTTTCCTTACTGGTTTTTCAATGACCTACCAAAGGCGTGATTTTGTTATAAACATATTTTTCAACATAGCCCTTCCTGTCCACATCTTGTCTCACTGGAATAAAACCTGAGCAAATTGTTGGCCATAAAACAAATGATAGCTGCTATTGGTGTGCAAAGTGAGGCAAAACCGGAAGCTATGCAGAGAATCGGCAAAGAAAACAATGAAATAAAAATTGAAAATATAAAGCTAATCAAGAATAAAATGGTCCTTTACAAAACAAAGGCAACGAAAAAGCATAGCATTTTAACAAGGTAGTTGCCGAGAGACACGCGGTGTAGCTAGCCAAGGAGAAACAATGGCGAGATGACAAAGCGTGACAGCCATTGATGATGGCAAGGATGGGGCAATGATACCGATGATGATGATGAAGAAAACTAACTACTGTCTTGTGGCCAATTGACGATGCCATGGTGTCTCTTCCTATGGCTATGGGTAGCAGCAACATTGTTGCCAATGATAATGGCGGTTTCCAATGTCAGCAGGCAGCAGATGGTTGACTGTGATGGTGGTTGCCTTGATGATTGCCTATAATAGTTGTTGATAAGTTCCGTTACATTTATGATACTTCTTCGAAGTCTTCGTAGACTTCTGTTGCTTGTGATTCCACGAAGTCGTTTATGTTGTCGTCGTCTTCTTCTTCCACCATTTATGGCAGCCGTTATTCGCCATTTCTGTTCGACCATATTTATTTTTTATTTCGTTGATTTTCTTGGATTCTCTTCGCCTTCGCCGTCGTCCTAACGACTTGTCATTGTGGTTGTTGTCGTCTACTAGTTACCATGATTATCCTTGACAATCCAAGTCCTGCAATCCTTATTCAATGACTCAATTTAAAAACACAACAATTTAAGATTTCAATGATACTTGTCTTTCTTTTGTAAAGGAAAATATGCCAGAGATTAAATAATGACATTTGAAGTACTGCAAATGGCTAAGGCAGGACAATTGGATTTAAATGTTTAAGGTATAAATAAAATAGTTATAAAAGCAAGGATCATGGAAAAATATTTTTAAAAAATCCACGCAGATATTTTGGACATTGAAAAACTATTTTTAAACCAGTGAGCGAAGCAGTATAATCGGATAGGGCCGACCATATGATACCCTACACAATTTCCACGAAAATCTAACTTTCTATGGTTCTTTATTCTAAGCGTGGGCAATATTTTGCGATATTTGCAGCCTCTTGACCGACTAGAGATCAACAAATATAAGCAATATTCAGTACAGCCCTTCTAATTACTTGTCCAGATTCCCTTCACAGTGGGTTGTGTTGTGATGTTCGGCATTCAATTGTGGCCTACTTAAGCCTAACTTTTTACGCCGTAAAATAAAAAAAATTTCACTTTAGGTTTTGGTTGATTTGACCCTCGAAATATTGACCGATCATCATCTAAACAGCCGCTCTAAGTATTTGGTCAGATCCCCTTCACCTTGTAAAATATGTGATGTTCTGCATATAAAAATTGCCTCTAGAGCGACTAGAAAATCTGACAAAATTAAAGTTTTCGGTTCATATCACCCCCTGAATGAAATCTCAACTTCACCGAAAACTATAGACGTCGTCCTTGACCATAATCGGAAGTTCATGTACAATTTCAATGCTATCAGCGCGACATTTCCGTCCTCTAATGGAGTAATAGTAATACATAGTCACCTTTACCTAATTACGTATAACTCCCACATCAGAGTACATGCAGCCAAATACTTAATGTAATGGTGCCTAAGAATAGGCAATATATTTTTTAATCCACGCCTAAGGATGGGCAATATATTTTTTAATCCTCGCCTAAGGATAGGCAATATAATTTTTTAATCCACGCCTAAGGATAGGCAATATATTTTTTAATCCACGCCTAAGGATAGGCAATATATTTTTTTAATCAACGCCTAAGGATAGGCAATAAATTTTTTAATCCACGCTTATTTTTTTAATCCTCGCCTAAGCATAGGCAATATAATTTTTTAATCCACGCCTAAGGATAGGCAATATATTTTTTTAATCAACGCCTAAGGATAGGCAATATATTTTTTAATCCAGGCCTACGGATTGGCAATATAATTTTTTCAATCCACGCCTAATGATAGGCAATATAATTTTTTCAATCCACGCCTAATGATAGGCAATATAATTTTTTCAATCCACGCCTAATGATAGGCAGAATATATTTTTTTTTAAATCCACGCCTAAGAATAGGCAATATAATTTTCTTTTAATAACCCACGCCTAAAGGTAGGGAAATAATTTTTTTTATTCCCTACCTATTAATATACACTGAAAAATATTTTTAATTCACGTCTAAAAATATAGCCCAAAAATAATTACTTAAAAATCCACGCAAAAAAATCCACAAAAAAAAATTATATGCCACAGAATTTGGATCATTTTCTAAAAACAATATTTTTATCCATGCCTTATTTGGCTTCTTGAAAATATTTTCTTCTCTCTACTCCTGAAAGTATGCTTAAAAACATTTACAAATAGTTCAATGGTAATGATAAAACCGATCATTTGATGATTGTCAATAAATACATAAACAATATTGTATATATTTGAGGCTGAGGGCGCTGGCTCATAACCACCACTACCACTTTCATGTGTATACATTAATGGTTAGCCTAAAAGTATACTTCAAATATTTGTTAATTATAATGAAGCACATGACAAGAGGTTATGATGTCGATGATGATGATCATGATGATGTCTAAACGAATGAATTCGTATTCATGTGATTAGAATTGAATAGTACTGGAAGAGGGAGGGGAAGCCAGGAAATATATACCTTGTATAATAACTTGAGATGTGTGTGCAACATTAATAGAGGAGTATCATTCCACAGGTTGTGGAATATTGATTTTCAGGGAAAATTTGTAAAATTAAGTTTTGAGGGTTTTTGCTATTTGCATTTGAAAAGAATATTAATAGTGATTGTAAAGGAAGTGAATCAAGAGCATGTGTGAATGAAGGGTGTGGCGGTTTGAGTTACCTAAAAGTATGCTTTACTTTTTGAAAAATATTGAACTTAGCAGAAAATGTGTTTAGAATAAATTGTGGGCTACATATTTAGTTTGTTATGAAACTATAAAACTTGATTTTTGTTTTTCAAAATGTAAAGCCTACCTTTAGGGATGTTTGTAAAGATTTATTTGCAGAATTTCATGCATCCCCCTCTATGACAGTCAATATTTGTATTTTTGGCCCAAAAATTGATTTGAGAAATAAAATGCCTTGAAGTTTGTTATTTGGTGACATGACCATTTTGGCTAACCGCTGTCAAACATGTGCACACCCACACACACACACGTCAGCGGACATGCACACACGCCAACCCATCAATTCATACCAGCAGTAACGACGGCAACCACACTTTTATCCTTCATACTTTTGGTGGCCAGCTAAATAAGAACTCATCATGACTGACACTGTCAGTTAATGTCGGAATTATAAATCACAAAATCAAGCGGCGAGGAAAAGGAAATGACAGGCGATAGAGAGAAATTGCCGATAGTATCATGAAAATCGTTTTTGTTTAATTATTCATTCAACCACAAAGAAATGAGTAAATTTGTGGATGATTGGGGGGGAGAGTAATTGAATTTTGATGTTGATTTATCGGGGGAAGGGGAAGAAAGAACTGAAAAGCCTAACAGGATAACGTTGGCACTTTAAAGCTCGAAGTTAATTTTTAATTCCTAATTCTCTATATAAAAAAAAAAAAACAAAATTAAACAAAAAAAAAAAAATCATCCCCTTCTCCATTCTGCCCCACTAAATGTATGTATGATTACATTTCCACTTTTGGGTCATTGCATACTTTTTGGCGGTTTTTTTCAATTTACTTTGCATATTCATTGCCTAACCTAAATTCAATGGATGGTATTTTTACATGCAAAAATGCAATTTTCCATAGCATACATTTTGGCAATTTTTCTGTTAGAAAATATACCGCGAAACAATATTGTGTACCAAATGAAAATCATGGAATTTTTCAAATCAAATTACCATCAATAACCGCATACCGTCAAATAAACTATTTGTAATTTAATAAAATTTACTTGATTTATTGGAATTATTTTTCATAGAATAAAAACTAAATTAAAAAAAGAATAATAATGGAAAGAATTTCAAAGAATAAAAAAGTAAAAAATATTTAAGAAAAATCCCAAACCTATAAATATATCCTGAAAATATTTTTACAAAAATTCTCCCTATAAATATAGCCTAAAAAAATCCCAAGCCAATAAATATACCCTAAACAATACCCAAGCCTATGATTTTTTTTTTAAAGATCCAGTCCTATAAATAGACTCTAAAAAATATTTAAAAAAATTCGCGCCAATGCTGGGACTCTGAAAAAAGTCTTTTAAAAAATCCATGCCTAAAAATATTCCCTGAAATAAGTCTTTTAAAAAATCCATGCCTAAAATTATTCCCTGAAATAAGTCTTTTAAAAAATCCACGCCTATAAATATACCCTGAAAAAAGTCCTTTACAAAATCCATGCCTAAAAATATACCCTGAAAAGAGTTTTTTTAAAAAATCCACCCTGAAAAAAGTACTTTAAAAAATCCACGCCTATAAATATACCCTGAAGAAAGTCTTTTAAAAAATCCATGCCTAAAAATATTCCCTGAAATAAGTCTTTTAAAAAATCCATGCCTAAAATTATTCCCTGAAATAAGTCTTTTAAAAAATCCATGCCTAAAAATATACCCTGAAAAAGTCCTTTAAAACCCATGCCTAAAAATATACCCTGATATAAGTCTTTTAAAAAAATTCACCCCTATAAATATACCCTAAAACAAGTCTTTAAAAAAATCCACTCCTATAAATATACCCTGAAAAGTCCTTTAAAAAATCCATGCCTAAAAATATACCCTGAAAGAAGTATTTTAAAAAATCCACGCCTATAAATATACCCTGAAAAGGTCCTTTAAAAAATCCACGCCTATAAATTCATTCATTGAGTAGACCCCATCCTATATAATTGAGTAGACCCCATCCTATATAATTACATTTTGTAAGATATCCTCTGTTTATTTATACCATAATTAATAATACTCCCTGTATCATTTATTTGAGTAGACCCAATCCTGTTTAATTATTTTTATGTTTATATTTTTTCTATCTTTTAATTAATATTGTAAAATGAATTTTATTATACAGATACTTGAGTTGATCCCATCCTTCTTGTGATAACAGTTGTATAAATTATTGTTAATTAATTTTATAGTAATGATAAGTGCCTCAATTTTTGTATTTTTTTTAATACTGTTTTAATAACCACGATAACATTATAGAGTAACTTTTTTATTATTTTTTATATATTAAGCTATTTCCGCTCGATCTTCGAGTAGAATCTTAGTTGCAGTCAAAATTTTTGTTTGGGTTTCTGTGAATAATTACTACTTTTACTAGTATTGCTTGTCAAGTTAGTGAAATGTACATGTATTATTCTTGGCCCGCAATTGTTATCGTGATTGTTAAGATTTTCTTGTTTTATTTTATAGTCGAGGATTTTCGGGTTATTGTTTATTATAAGTGTAATTATGAGATTTGTAGACTGGTAATTTCTTAAATGTGGTCTGCGGACTTTGAAATTATTGTGAATAAATAAATTAAATTAATTCGTGGAAAAAAATATACCCTGAAGAAAAGTCCTTTAAAAAATACATGCCTAAAAATATACGCTGAAAAAAGTTTTTTTTTTTAAATCCACGCCTATAAATATTCCCTGAAAAAAATATTTTAAAAAATCCACGCCTAAAAATATACCCTGAAAGAAGTCTTTTAAAAAATCCACGCCTATAAATATACCCTGAAATAAGTCTTTTAATAAGTCTTAAAATCCACGATTAAAAATATACCCTGAAAAATTCTTTTAAAAAATCCACGCCTATAAATATACCCTGAAAAAGTCCTTTAAAAATCCATGCCTAAAAATATACCCTGAAAGAAGTCTTTTAAAAAATCCATGCCTAAAAATATTTTCTGAAAAAAGTCCTTTAAAAAAATTCAAGCCTAAAAATATACCCTGAAAAAAGTACTTTAAAAAATCCACGCCTATAAATATACCCTGAAAAAAGTCCTTTAAAACCCATGCCTAAAA
>NW_026886343.1:0-76666 GCF_032173495.1 Musca vetustissima
AGGATATACCACCATCTTCTCGTAGTGGTGATGTTAAAGATAGTAGTCATCCGTCCATGCCATTTGACTTGGCTGGAAGAAGATTCTATAGAAAAGAATTAAAAAAGATGCTGCACACATAAAATGCATTTGTTATTATTGATTGTTTGTTTTGCAAAAACGATTTAATAAAGACCATCGTCCAAGTGCTTTATAGGAGGAAATAATAGTAATTATTGATATATTCTTTAGCCATTGCAATTTAAGATTAATTGATAAAATGTGGATATGTGGTGTTCTTATTGGCCGCCACAATCATATATCATCTGATAACGAGCATGTTTAATTAATAGAATTTATTAATTGTTTATGTTTATAGTTTATGAAGAAGAAAAAGAAGTAAAACAATAAACAGTTAGATTTGATAGGTATTCGGTAAGAGATCAAAACAAATGACTTAAGAAAAGAACTTGTTTGCGAAATGAAAACGGCAGTTATTAATGATATTTTATCAGGAGTAACTACACTGTTTGTATTTAATAGAAGTGGTCAATTAATGATATTTTAAGGTAAGCAAAAAATTTTAAATGTCACACTATATTTATATTACATATATGTAGATGTCTTAGCCACCTCTAAATATTTAATGCTATTTCTTGTCATTTCCATTTTTTTACCATAAACTCATTCAATACGATGTGACGTACAAACATTTGCCAAAAAAACGGAATAAAATCGTAAACATTTTCGTGAGAAAATGTTTCACAGCTTTCGACTTAGAACACTGTTTTGATGAATTTCATCTTGCCCGATGTTCGCTCAAGGAGGTATGTCCTCAAACAATATCATTTGTACAACAGAATATTGATGACATCCTTTAAGGGAACTACCCCCATTTTCGATTTTTTATTTTTAAGATTTTATATGGTCTGGTTAATGAATACCAATGATTGTTAAGGTTTGTAACTTTGCACATATATATTTGAAGATTTAAAAATGAAGAATAATAATTTACAAAAGGTCCCCTTAAATGATGATGTAAAATCGTCACTTCATAGAGACATCCTTGGGCATTTCTTCCACCAACACACATTACATGAACACCAACACACATAGCATGAACATATGACCGTTAGATCCCGATCAAATTGATAATCGTCCAAAGAAATTAAAAATGCAATCGCTATAATTCAAAACACTTTAATAAGATTGCCCAGGTGCGTGTGAGTACAACACAAAAAATTAAGACGAGCCATTCCAACTTCCAAAACGAGCCAAATCCCAAGAAAATTGTTCGTGGTGTAACTATTCCACTTGAACAACGCAGGGCAGTCAATTCTGAATGGTACACAACCAGCGACGTAGACAGGGGGCGGGCCCTGGGGCCCGGAGATATACCCTCACCCTATGGTTTACGAAGGAGTTCTTCGGAGTTATACAGAGGTTTTATTATTCGTTTTATATAATGTATATGTTTACATAAAGATGTTTCGGTTTTTATGTTGATCAAATATATAATATTGACCCATTGTTTACTTTTGACATCGGATTTGATCTAGGCTTGGTCAAATCTGGCATACCTTTCGCCTGATATTGGATTTATAAATATTGAAAATGTTGACCCCTTGTGAGGAGGTGCAAGAAAGAGTGGACCAATGGATCCTCGGATTTGATCTAGGTATGGCAAAGATAACAGGTTGTGCAAAGTTTAGTTCAAATCGGACATTCCATTCGCCTGATTTTCGATTTATAAATATTGAAATTTTTGATAGAGGTACTAGAAGGAGTGGACCAAACTTTAACAAAGTTTGAAAAAATATTAAGCTGTGCAAAATTTGGATGAAATCGATCATTCTCTTTGAGAGTTATCGTGTACACCAGCCAGCCAAACAGACGGACAACGAACGGAAATGTAAATCGACTCGAACATTTTTCGAAACGGATTTGATCCACATATTGAGTTTTTTTTTTGTCATTTTTGTCATTAGAAGCGAAAATATTTCTATTTAGAAAATTATGAATTTAGGTTAATGCTTTGACATAAGTGAACTACATAAACTACTACTACTCCATACCCTTGCAATACTGTGGCATGAGCATTTCATTTTTGGACTTTCTCACGGTAAATGTTTTCATGACTGAGTCTTTAACATAATATTTCTCCACTGAATCGAATCGAATTAATATAAGCTTTTTCGAAAGCCAATCTGACTTTTTTTGTAGTTTCCGGCCATGTAAACCCTCTACCGTAGCTCGTCCACGCTCTATTCTTGGGATTATATCCAACGATGACCCTTTCACCAATTTCGTTATGTTTAAGAATATTTTTTCAAGGACTATTAATAAATTTTTTGGAATATATTTAAGTACTTCTAACATAGGGTGGATATATTCATCAGAGACGGAATAAAGTGGAGAGTGACATACATCTTTATTAATACGGTTTTCGATATTTTTGCGTATTTTCCCACCGAAGTGAATAAAACATGGCATTGCAGTTTCTTGATGTGTAAAAAAGGCATTTGTCTTCAAATACCTTATTAACCACGAAGTGAAAGTCACCAACGAACTTCTCAATGAGGTATCGCTGGTAACGAAAGTACCTCGATTTGTTGCAAGAGACATTTGGATATAATAGGTTTTATGTTAAAGAAGATATATATAGCTTCTGGCACCCTAACAAAAAAACATCAGATTTAGATATAGCTCCCATAAATATTTTCGTCCGATTTTATGTAAATGGTTCACCAAAGTCCCGTATATCCTTTGGTTTGCACGAAATTTGCCATAGCATACCGAATTGGGTTTAGAATGATGTGTGCTTAGTTTTGTGAAAATTGGTTAGGATTTAGATATAGCTATCATATATATTTTCGTCCGATTTTATGTAAATAGAGCACCAAATTCGACACAGGGTACTGACTTAAGTCTAAGTGGACTAAGTTCCTTGAAAATCAACAACATGTCGAATTGAGACAGATACAGACACAGCATTCGCATGTATTTCAAACGGGTGTCTTATTGAGATTAAATTTTTACAAGGGCAGCCTACCGAATAGCTCTATATCGATTTACACAAAGTTGTCCCATTGTATGCAAACGACTCTAAACTTGCCCAAATGAAATGCAATTTAGCAGAGGTTCCAGAAAGACATACATATTCAAGTTCGTTTAATGTCAATGTTCTTTCGAGAAAGCGATGTTCCAAAGTGGCCCAAGTGGTCCAGTCCGACTTTACTACTTTCCTTACTGGTTTAAAATCTATTTATTCGAAGAAAGAATGTATTTTTAAAATATATATTTTTAGATAGATATTCTTGGTTTAGAGGACAGAGAGTTTCCAGAGGTAAATGTCATCCTTGTAAACATATCAAATATAAGACCAGGGTATATATATATATAGTAGTGTAATCAATTGCTATCGATGAACGCATCTATACAACCCTACCTTTACTAAATGTATCACCAGTTCATATCAGCTGTTTAAACATATGTCACTGAAATATAAATATTTACAATGTCTACTTTTAAGGATATTAGGATATAAGAAAATAGAATTAAGATGATCCCGTTATTTTTGTTTATAAGTAGCAGAATTTTGTAAATTTAATTTAATTGACTTTAAGTTTTTACTGCCGAATTACTGGCACAAATAAAAACACATATTTTATTTGCACTAATAAGTGCAGCTCAAAGACAATATCAAATTAGGTGCCTGCTATCTGCCCAATTTAATATTGCCAGTGGCGTTTTGAAAGCACCGGTAGAACAATTAAGCAGGCCTATAAAATATCAAACAACAAAACACTACAATATATTGAAGAATGTTTCTTTATACTTATTTATCTTATATATTTTTTTTTAAAAATACATACTGATAAAAAGTGAGACTTTCATAGATAATTCTCCAAAATTATATGTACTCCACCTACTAAGGCTATTTCCATCTCGAAATTAATTAATCAAAACATTAATTTGCTAATACGTTTTATTAATTTAATAACATTACGCTTAAAACGGAAACAAATAAGCCCCTCAAATTGGTTTCCTTCTTTGGATCAATGTCAGAAATCCCCAAAAAACTTTATAAATTTAACGGTGTTGTAATTAAAAGCCTCAAAGAAGATTACACCTTACAAGACAAGACAACAACAACAGCAAGAAACTACGAATTGTACTCCTCAATTAAATTCATAACACCGCCAAATACACTCTATTAATTATTCCGCACCATTTCAATTTTATTGCCGGTCCATCGCACCTGAGTGTTAGATATGAAATAAAAAATATTGGATGTTGTTTTTTCCATCATCACGTCCATTTGTACGTTTGTTTCATTTTATGATTTTCGAAAAAAACACTTTTAATTTTTAAGTGCTTTTGACGGCAATGCTGTTTTCGGGCTGAAGTGTTGTGTTGTAGGAAATGTTCGCCGCTTCTTTCGTCGGACGCTGGTGTTGGTGGCTTTTATTAAAACAAAAATACACACTTTCTCTGCGAATTTTTGCAGCAATTAAATAGTTTTGTGGTTTATGCGTTGTTATTCGTTGTTAGATAATAACTACACATGTTTTACTGTATGCTGATATGAAGCGGAGCGTGGCACCAACAGAAAAATATGCTTTACATTGCTGTTGGGGAATAAAATCTAGTTGAACTCAATGGGGTAGCAGAGGCTGTTTCAGAGTGGCAAATACGCATATGAATACTGTCGAAGGGGTTCTAAATTATTTTTTTGTACCATACACCATTTTGTGATACAGGATGTAGTGTTTGTGATCTGTGCGTTTCACTTAAACCTATTGAAATTGTTGAAAATTAGTTCAGATTCAGATATACAGTATCGGCAAAAACCTCCCCAGTATTTTTTTAAATGACAATTTTTTTTTATTTTTCTTTTAATTTATTTGTAAAGATTTCAGAATTAGAAAGAAATTGTTAAAAGTAACAAGTGAAAAAGCGTTAAATTCGGCCGGGCCGAACTTTTGGATACCCTCCACCATGAATATACTGATAGGTAATAGAAATGAAAATGTAGGGAACATACCAAAAAGTAGACCTACACCGACATTTTTAAAAAGGGATTATGTAAACAACCATAATACAAATTTCAGAAATTTTTAGTGGATAAGTATACCCTCAGCCTTATGGCTAATGCGGGTGTATACAATTTAACACGGTGAAAATGTGTCTCTTCGAAATATTGGTTCTAGACCAAATCTGTTTCAGAAAATTTAGATTTCATCCAAACTTTGCCCATCTTATTATTTCTTCCAAACTTAGTTCAAATTCAAAGATGGGGATTATCGGTCCACTCCTTCTGGAACCTCCACACAGGGCCTAGGCCTAAATGCGGCTATAGTTCATTATCGAACGTTACGTTCTAATTTTTATCTCATCCCCATGAGGAAATGATTACAACTGAATCTTAGAACCAAACTCAAAACGCGGAATAAATCAGATAACTATTTTAATATAAACAAGCGAAAAAGCGTTAAGTTCGGCCGGGCCGAACTTTGGATACCCTCACCATAGAAATACTGAAAATTTTTTGAAATGAGAATATATATGGAACATACATATAACTACAATTCTACCAATCCATTGTTGTAATCCAAATATAAATATAAGCAATTTCAATGGGGGTTATTCCTAAAATCTCAAAACCCCAAAATGTTGACATATATTACAACCGCATGGTAGGGTGAAACATGTGTTTAAAATCCTGAAAATAATCCAATTTAGAGGGCAAATTTATATGATACATACTAAAGCGGAACCAATATTGAAAACATTGTGTAGGAATTATAAGAGGTTATGCCTCATCAAGGGCCGATATTGCTCAAGTTCCAAGCAAATAATTTAGTTTTGAATCCCAATACCGTACATCACGCTAAATATTAAATATGTAGGATGTTTTATATAGGACCTGGGCCTAAATGCTGGTCGATATAGTTACTTCTCAAACCTCACGTTCTAGTTTTTATGTCGATATCCACCGATAGAATAATGATTACAACATATGGCTAAATCGACTAAATCGTTTTAGAATTCCATACCATGCAGTGTATGAATTGAACATTTAGTCTACAGAATATCCTCATTCTATGGTGGAATACAGCTATATGGGGATAACCCCAAAACACGGAAAATATTAGCTAACTATTTTAATATAAAAAATGAGGCTATATGGGGACTACCCCTAAAATGTGGCAAATATTATTAATTTTTGGTAGGGAGATTTGTTACCATATACGACTACAAAATACCAAATTGCAGCAAATTAGGTTGAAAAACGCGCTCAAGAACCCCAAAATACCGAAAATTGGGGGTACCCTTATATGAAGGCTATCCGAAAAAATTGACCTATATTTATAATTTTTGGTGGGGAGAGTTGCTACGCAATAAGAACTCAAAGTACCAAATTTCAGCGAAGTCGGTTAAAAAACACACTCAAAAACTTCAAAATACCGAAAATTGGGGGGTACCCTTATATGGGACTATCAGAAAAAGTGGACCGATGTTTAGAATTTTTTGTGTATATATTTGGCACCAAATAAAAACCCAATGTACCAAATTTCATCGAATTCGGTTGAAAAACGCGCTCAAGATCCCCAAAATACCGAAAATTGGGGGTACCCTTATATGGGGGCTATCCGAAAAAATGAACCTATATTTATAATTTTTGGTGGGGAGATTTGCTACACAATAAGAACTCAAAGTACCAAATTTCAGCGAATTCGGTTGAAAAACGAGATCAAGAACCTCAAAATACCGAAAATTGGGGAGGACCCTTATATGGGAGCTATGCCTAAACATGGACCGATATATCCCATCTTCGAACTTGACCTGCCTGCAGACAAAAGACAAACGTATGCCAATTTCAGCACCCTATCTCAATTCCTTCAGAAGATAGCGTGATTACAACAGACGGACGGACATGGCTAGATCGTCTTAGAATTTTACCCTGATCAAGAATATATATACTTTATAGGGTCGGAAATGAATAGTTCGATGAGTTACAAACGGAATGACAAAATTAATATACCCTCCATGCTATGGTGGAGGGTATAACAAGAGGGTTATATATTAATATATTAATAATTTTTGGTAGGGAGATTTGTTACCATATAGGACTACAAAATACCAAATTGCAACAACTTCGGTTGAAAAACGCGCTCAAGAACCCCAAAATACCGAAATTGGGGGTACCCTTATATGGGGACTATCCGAAAAAATGTACCAATATTCATAATTTTTTGTAGGGAGATTTGATATCTATTAAGAACTCAAAAAGAACTAATTCAACGGAAATATTCGACCAAAAACCATCAAAATACTGAAAATTAGGAGGTACAGTTATATGGGGACTACCAGGTCTTTGGTGCACCATTAATATCAGATCGGACGAAACTAAATATGGCAGCTATATGTAAGAACTTAAAACAGGTTTAAAAGCGCGTCGGCCTTGTGCTCATCTCCTCCAATTTGAATTTGGGGCATTTTCATTCATTCGTACAACATGTCCTAGCCACCATAGTCGCTGCAGCTCAATACTGAAAGCTCGTGGTTCATTCGGCCCCTTGATCTACCGGAGAATTTTTCTCTCAAACACTCCAAGAGCTGCCTCATCTACTTGCCCAAATACCCTTGCTTCAGATCCATATAACAGCACGGGTAGAATCAGCGTCTTGTAAAGTGTGAGTTTGGTCTGGCTGTTGGCCAACACTATCCTTTTTCGAATTTCAGAACTGATGTCATTAGTTTTATTTATGGCGGTACCAAGGTATGTAACATTTTTATCTACCTCGAAGATGTAGATCTCAAGATCCACAGTTGGTCTTTGATACCATCAGCTTAGTCTACTCGCCGTTTACTGCAAGACCCACTATGGCAAACTCCAAAATTTGTTCAAACGTGGCAGTTATCGCTCTCAATGTTCGACCCATTATATCGATGTCATCGACGCACAGTGTCACGACCGCGGCCAAAAATGGTCAAAACCAAGTACCACGGAGGAAAAATTCTTTGATGAGGATTGATAGAAAACACTCCAATTAGAATAAATATGAAATTTTATATCGATATGTCAAGTAGTTTTGTCTCTACAAAGGTTCAAATCTGATAATTATTTATAAACTGATTTTTTTACCATATTTTCGAAAAATTGGTGTGTTTTTCTGATGCTCAAATATTTGAATATTCAAATTAACGGTTATTATAAAAATGTTTATTTTGGTTGCTGTGGATGTAAAAACTAGTATTCGCTTTGGTTTGTATGTATATAGATATCATATGGTGTATACAGTCGTCCACACTTGTAGTACTTAGTTCATCAAATTTTTAAAACAAATTTTGAAATTAGTGGAGCATAAAAAAAAAATTTAAAAAAGGTTAGCTCTAATTTTTTTTATTTGACTGGTGAAAAGTGTGTCATTTAAGGAATAGCAAAAATTAGCTGCGGAGTCCTGCGGTCCTAAGCGTTATTTAACTTTTTTGGTGACCACCGGATTTTTCTTATCTTAGTCTTGAAATATTTGTGGAGCTTCAGGGAAGGTTTAAAAGGTGAGAAATAATCGAAAACCGCGAAAAATTTGCAAAAAATATTATGAAGCATTGTCAATTTTTTTGAAATTTTCAAAGTATGTACATATTTTATTTTTTTTTTTTCAATTGGATTGTCATTGTATTGAAAATATTTTAGGTGAGAATACAAAAAAAAAAAAAATTCAGAAGGATATCATTGAATGTACACGCGATCATTGTATGCACACGTTTCACGAATTTATTGGGGCAATGCAAGAATTGAAAATCAGAAGACATTCGGAATCGAGATTGTGTCCATTCAGAGAATTCTAATTCTAATATCCATCCAGTCAATGACATATTGCAGCAACTATAATGTGAAATTTTGGTAGGAAGATTTGACACCACATGAGAAAATGCCGAACAAAGGGGAATAACATATATGGGGGCTATCTGAAAACATGGACCAATATTGATAATTTTTGCTAAGAGAAGCTCCCCAAAATGCCGAATATTGCGGGTACCGTTGGCCAAACCTCCGAACGCATCGAATAATGTGGAGTATCATTGTATGGGGTCTATTCGGAAGCTCTCGTGAATATTGATAGGTACATTTTCAACAAAATATAAAATTACTGCGAAATACGAATTCAATTAGAAGGTAAAACCAGAAAGGAAAGATGTAAAGTCAGACGGGGCCAACTATACGATACCCTTTACCACTTTGGATATATTCTACATATGTCTCCTAACAGACGTCACTTTTTCGAAAGAACACTTTCATGAAATTGAACGAACTTGAATATGTGGTCTTTATGCGTTTCTGGAACCTATGCTAAATTTCATTTCATTCGGGAAAGTTTAGAGTCGTTTGAGTACAATGGGACTAATTTAAGTAAATCGATGTAGAGCAAACTTGATACACGCTATTCGGTAGGCCGCACTCTTCAAAATTTAATCTCAATCTGACACCCGTTTGAAATATATATGGAAGCATCTGCGCTAATTTTAACAACACGTAATAACGTCATTCAAGAGTCAATTTGATACGTAGTGCAAAATTTCGTGTCGAGCTATATCTAAATATGAAACGATTTCAACGTAACTTGCCAGAAATTGATGTATATTAACTTCAGTACATTGTACAAAATTTTGTGTCAATCGTACAAACTTTGGGTCTTTATAGCAGCTATATACAAATCTGAACCGATTTTCACGAAACTTAGCACATATAATTCTAGACTAAGTTCAGTACGCTATGACATATTTCATTCAAATCGAAAAATATATAGGGGTTTTGGTGCATCATTTACGTAAAATCGGACGAAACTATATATGGCAAGTATATCTAAATTTGAACCGATTTTTACGAAACTTAGTGCATCATAATTCTAGACTCAGTTCAGTATGCTATGACATTATTCAAATTTATTGCGTGTGTGCTATAGCTTCCAATGTAACGATCAAAATCGATATACGGCGAAATATATTTCTTACCCAGAAAAATTGTTTATGCAAGTATGAATAAAAAAAGCAAAAAAGAAAAACAAATCTGAAATACTGAAAATTATTTCTTAACAATATTGTTAAGGCAAGACAACGTTTGCCGGGCCCGCTAGTATATTATAATAATCGCGATGAACTTGCACATCTTCGCGAAATATGAGAAAAATAAAAAAGTTTTATATATATCTCTTATGTGTGTTTTGAACATTTTGTGAATGATAAACAAGTAATTTATTAGTTACTAAAGGATAACAAATATTTATATATTACTAGCGGGCCCGGCAAACGTTGTCTTGCCTTAACAATATTGTTATGAAATAATTTTCAGTATTTCAGATTAGTTTTTCTTTTTTGCTTTTTTTTATTCATACTTGCATAAACAATTTTTCTGGGTAAGAAATATATTTCGCCGTATATCGATTTTGATCGTTACATTGGAAGCTATAGCACACACGCAATAAATTTGAATAATGTCATAGCATACTGAACTGAGTCTAGAATTATGATGCACTAAGTTTCGTAAAAATCGGTTCAAATTTAGATATACTTGCCATATATAGTTTCGTCCGATTTTATGTAAATGATGATGCACCAAAACCCCTATATATTTTTCGATTTGAATGAAATATGTCATAGCGTACTGAACTTAGTCTAGAATTATATGTGCTAAGTTTCGTGAAAATCGGTTCAGATTTGTATATAGCTGCTATAAAGACCCAAAGTTTGTACGATTGACACAAAATTTTGTACAATGTACTGAAGTTAATATACATCAATTTCTGGCAAGTTACGTTGAAATCGTTTCATATTTAGATATAGCTCGACACGAAATTTTGCACTACGTATCAAATTGACTCTTGAATGACGTTATTACGTGTTGTTAAAATTAGCGCAGATGCTTCCATATATATTTCAAACGGGTGTCAGATTGAGATTAAATTTTGAAGAGTGCGGCCTACCGAATAGCGTGTATCAAGTTTGCTCTACATCGATTTACTTAAATTAGTCCCATTGTACTCAAACGACTCTAAACTTTCCTGAATGAAATGAAATTTAGCATAGGTTCCAGAAACGCATAAAGACCACATATTCAAGTTCGTTCAATTTCATGAAAGTGTTCTTTCGAAAAAGTGACGTCTGTTAGGAGACATATGTAGAATATATCCAAAGTGGTAAAGGGTATCGTATAGTTGGCCCCGTCTGACTTTACATCTTTCCTTTCTGGTTTTACCTTCTAATTGAATTCGTATTTCGCAGTAATTTTATATTTTGTTGAAAATGTACCTATCAATATTCACGAGAGCTTCCGAATAGACCCCATACAATGATACTCCACATTATTCGATGCGTTCGGAGGTTTGGCCAACGGTACCCGCAATATTCGGCATTTTGGGGAGCTTCTCTTAGCAAAAATTATCAATATTGGTCCATGTTTTCAGATAGCCCCCATATATGTTATTCCCCTTTGTTCGGCATTTTCTCATGTGGTGTCAAATCTTCCTACCAAAATTTCACATTATAGTTGCTGCAATATGTCATTGACTGGATGGATATTAGAATTAGAATTCTCTGAATGGACACAACCTCGATTCCGAATGTCGTCTGATTTTCAATTCTTGCATTGCCCCAATAAATTCGTGAAACGTGTGCATACAATGATCGCGTGTACATTCAATGATATCCTTCTGAATTTTTTTTTTTTTTTTGTATTCTCACCTAAAATATTTTCAATACAATGACAATCCAATTGAAAAAAAAAATAAAATATGTACATACAGTAAAAACTCGCTAATCCGGATAATTGATTGCAGACCCCAATCCGGATTACCGAGATTTCCGGATTATCGAGTTTTATTAATTGGTTTAAATTTATATTAATTTGGTGATAATTTAATTATTTTTATGTTTTTATTAAAAATGAAAATTATTCATTTCAAAAATATGAACTTTGAATACAATTGGTACCATTTTCAATTAAATTTGCAACGATTTTTTTATTAAAATAAAAAGTAACGTATCTTTACAATCCGGATTTTTGAGTCAAATAGGTCAATCAATCCGGATTATAGGATACGCAATGGGTTGTGAAATGCAGTCCGGATTACCGAATAATCCGGATTGTCGAGGTCCGGATTATCAAGTTTATACTGTACTTTGAAAATTTCAAAAAAATTGACAATGCTTCATAATATTTTTTGCAAATTTTTCGCGGTTTTCGATTATTTCTCACCTTTTAAACCTTCCCTGAAGCTCCACAAATATTTCAAGACTAAGATAAGAAAAATCCGTTCAGCCGTTCTCGAGTTTTAGCGAGACTAACGAACAGCAATACATTTTTATATATATATATATATATATATATGGATAGATCTAGGTCGTTTCACATCTAGATAAATATCACATATTTTATTTAATAGAATTTCATGATAATAGATCTGTTTAATATACCCATAGTGGTGAAGAGTATCATATAGTTGACATCGTCCGACTTTACTACTTTCCTTACTGGTTAATATTTAGCGTGATGCAAAAATGTTAGGCATAGCACCCAATGCATCTTTTGGGGCTAGCCTCATAACGTTGCCTCGAAATTTCTGTATTTTGAAGATTGTATACATATATTCCAACCTTCGAACTTCGGCCCGGCCGAACGCCTTTTCAGTTGTGTAAAATACTTTTTCCATGATTGGAAATATGCGTTAATTTTTTATATATTTTCAACGACTATACATAGGCGGGGATTTTTTAAATATATATCTTCAATGAGTAGCAATTTACGTACGTCCGTCTATGTATTTTTGTGAACAAAGAACAGGTCACATTTATTATCCGATTTCGATGAAAATTGGCACAGCTCATTTCTTTGGCCCAAGGAAAAATCAGTTCAGATTTAAATAAAGCTCCCATATATATTTTGGTCCGATTTAAGGTAAATGGTGCACCAAAGTCCCTATATATCCATCTATTTGCACGAAATTTGACATAGCGTACTGAACTGAGTCTAGAATGATGTGCGGTATGTTTCGGGAAAATAGGTTCAGATTTCGTTATAGCTCCAACCTATGTATATGTATTTGTCCGATTTTACATAAATAGTGCACCAAACTCCCAATGTTTGTTCGATAAACAAGAAATCTTACACAACGTATCAAATTGAGACTTGAGTGACGTTATTGCGGTTTGTTGAAATTGGTGCAGATGCAGCCATAGCTTCCATATGTATTTCTAGCGGGTGCCTTTAAACAGTGCGGCGTGCCGAAGAGCGTGTATTAATTTTGCTATAAATCGTTTTGCATAAATTTGTACGCAGAACACTCTAAATCTGCCCAAATAAAATTAAATCTAACATAGGTTGCAGACAGGCATATGCATGTTTCTTCGATGTGAAGATTATCATATAGTCGGTCCAGTCCGATATTAATAATTTCCTTACTGTTTAACTATCTATTATAGGCGTGGATATTTTAAACCATTTTTAATGGACCACCCATAAGTGTGCATATACTATTTTTTTAACTACTTATTATCAATGGGCGTGGATGTTTATACCTTTCACCACACTGTGGTACCGGGTATTACGTCTTTCTGCATATGTTTGTAACAGCCAAATAGAAACGAGATAGTCCCAAGGTTCTTTTTGAGAATATGCATAAAATAACATTCTGATTTATGCATGGCCGTCCGTCTGTCCATATATTCTTGTGAACAAAGTACAGGTCGCATTTATGATCCCATTTGGATGAAATTTGGTACAAGGACGAAACCTATTAAAATTGGAGAAAATCGGTTCAGAATTAGATATAGCTCCCATATATAGTTTCTTTGGGTTTTAAATTAATGATGCAGCAAGCACCAAATATTTGCCCTTTCGAGATAACATTTTGCACAGCGTACGCAATGTTCGTACAGTTTTGTGGAAATCGGTTTATATTTAGATATAGATGATCTGATTTTATGTAAATGGTGTACCAAACTAGCAATGTTTGTCCGATTCAGACAAACTTATGCACAGTCTACTTAATTAAGTCCAGTTTGATATGTGCGAATTATTGTGGAAATCGATTTAGATTTCGATGTAGCTCCCATATATAGTTTCGTCCGATTTTATGTAAATGGTGCACAAAACTCTGAAGGGTTGCACGATTAAGACTGAATTTTCCACAGTGTACTGAGTTAGGTCCAGATAGACGTATGCAAAGCTTTGTTGAAATCGATTCAGATTTATATAAGGCTTCCAATTATATTTTCGTCCGATTTTATGTAAATGGTTCAATGAGAAACAGACGAAAGCTGTTCCATCTATGCACTGCAGTGTGCCAAATGGTATATACCACGGTTCAGAATAGTCTTGGATTTTTTAAAAATATTTTCCAACAATCACTTTCAATAGGCGTGACATTTTTCAATATGGTTTTCAAATACTATCAAAAACGCGGATTTTTTTTTTAAAAGGACCATCAATAGGTGTGGATGTTTTAAAAATATTTTCAATGACTGTCAAAGAAGTTTTAAAAATATTTTTCAAGGACTGTCAATGGCCGTGGATTTTTATACCCTAAACAACTATGTTGTCAGGATGTCCTGCCCCAATAGGAGAGAGGCTTTATGAAGTTGCCTTTAAAATGGCAACAAAATCATAGAACCTAACGGTTGTTGCGTTTCTACGACAGAGGGGTCTACGATCCGTGTAAAAGCAATAAGGCTGCTACAACAACAACAACCACACGGTACATATTTGGCCCAAATAAAGTCCTATAGTTCATATAAAAATAACATTTTTTTCCCCAACCTAATATAATTCAAAGAATTGTCTAAAGCATGAAACCAAAAAGTCAGTAACTAAATTTAAATCACTTCAAACTAATCTCTCATCAACTCTTGTGTTATCGCACTCTCTCATGCAATGAAATCATATATATTGAACAAACACCCTTTTCTATTTTAATTAATATATGCAGCAATATTTTTTGTTTACTCAACAATTTTTTAAAATATTTACTTTATCAAGTGTAATTTTTTTTGTACAAAGTTGACCTAACACCTGCAGCATAATGTCTAAATGGCGTTAGTTGTAGTATTTATGTACATTCGATAAAGTCTTTGACAAAAAAAAACAAAACAGTAAGGAAAGTAGTATAGTCGGACGGGACCGACTATATGATACCCTTCACCACTATGGGTATATTAAACAGGACTATTAGCATGAAATTGGATGAAATAAAATATGTGACATTTTTCTAAATGTGAATCTACCTAGATCTATCCATAAACATGTCATTCGTTTGTTACAATGGGACAAAAGTATGTAAATCGACTTCAAACAAATATAAATAGGTCATCCGTTGGGCTATGTCTGTACTTCTAGAAAACGCAACTACGTTATTCTATGCTCAATTTTGTACGTGATGTGATGTGATGTCAATCTGACTAACATGAGGAGTTTGATGCCCAATTTACTTGAAATCGGGCGAAAATATATATGGAAGCTTTATCCAAATATTAAGCGATTTCAAACAAACTTGTCACAGCTTAGGTTATACAAATTTCAGAACGTTCCTGGTTCCCTGGTGCGTCAATTATTTAAAATCAATCTATAATAATAGGGAGCTATATCTAAATCTGGACCGATTTTCTCGAAACTTGGCAGACATCATGCTAGGCTCAATTCAGTTATGCAAAATTTCGTGCAAATCGAAAGATATATAGGGACTTTGGGCACCATTTACATGAAATCGGACGAAACTATATATGGGAGCTATATCTAAATCTGGACCGATTTTCACGAAACTTGGCAGACATCATTCTAGACCTAAATGATTAGGCTGTACCAAATCGCTGCAAATCGAAAGATATATAGGGACCGTTTACATTAAATCGGTTAAATATATATATGGGAGCTATATCTAAATCGGAACCGATTTTTCCCAATTTCAATAGGGTTCGTCCTTGGGCCGAGTAAGTGACCTATGCCAAATTTCATCCAATTCGGATCATAAATGCGACCTGTAGGTGCGACCCTTAGGTTATACAAATTTCAGAACGTTCCTGGTTCCCTGGTGCGTCAATTATTTAAAATCAATCTATAATAATAGGGAGCTATATCTAAATCTGGACCGATTTTCTCGAAACTTGGCAGACATCATGCTAGGCTCAATTCAGTTATGCAAAATTTCGTGCAAATCGAAAGATATATAGGGACTTTGGGCACCATTTACATGAAATCGGACGAAACTATATATGGGAGCTATATCTAAATCTGGACCGATTTTCACGAAACTTGGCAGACATCATTCTAGACCTAAATGATTAGGCTGTACCAAATCGCTGCAAATCGAAAGATATATAGGGACCGTTTACATTAAATCGGTTAAATATATATATGGGAGCTATATCTAAATCGGAACCGATTTTTCCCAATTTCAATAGGGTTCGTCCTTGGGCCGAGTAAGTGACCTATGCCAAATTTCATCCAATTCGGATCATAAATGCGACCTGTACTTTGTTTACAATTTAACATGCACAGACAGACAGACGGACACACGGACGGACGGACGGACGGACATGCATAAATCGACTTAAAAAGTGATTCTCTGCATATTCTCAAAAGGAACCATGGGCCTATCTCGTTTCCTTTTGCCTGTTACAAACATATGCACAAAGACATAATACCCTGTACCACAGTGTGGTGAAGGGTATAAATAGGAATTAAACATTATTGCAAAAAATTTAAATTTTATTCAACAAAACTCTGCTTGATAAGCACAAGTCCTCCTTCTCTTTTCATACCAAACAGGAGTGTTTTGAATTTAATAAAAGTGTATTAAAATGTCGATAGGTATATATAAAGATGGGGGCATGTGTATTATGATATTACAAATATTAATTTTATGTAAGGCTATGTGGGAAGGCAAACAAATTTACATAAATAAAATTTACATAAAATGGGACGAAAAATATATATGGGAGCTATATCTAAATGTGAACCGAATTTCCCGAAACTTTGCACACATTATTCTAGACTTAATTTAGAACGCTATGCCAAAATTAGTCCAAATCAAAAGATTTGCAGGGACTTTGACCCACCATTTACCTTAAATCGGGTGTAACTATATAAGGATTTTAACGAAATCGATTTTAACGAAACTAAGCACACGTCATTCTAGACATAATTGAGAACGCTAGGCCGAAATTCGTGCAGATAGAATGATTTTCATGGACTTTGGTGCACTATTTACATAAAATCGGGGGAAACTATATATAGGAGCTTTATCTAAATCTGAACCGATTTTCACGAAACTTGGCACACATAATTCAGTACGCTATGCGAAAATTCGTGAAACTCTAATGATTTTCAGGAACTTTGGTCCCCCATTTACTTAAAATCGAACGAATCTATATACGGGAGTTATGAAAATCTGAACCGATTTTCACGAAACTTAACACACATAATGTTAAACTTTATTCAGTGCGCTATGCCAAAATTCGTGCAAATGTAAAGATTTTCAGAGACTTTGGTGAACCATTTACCTAAAATCGGACGAAAACATATGTGGGAGGTATATCTAAATCTGAACCGATTTTCTCCAATTTCAATAGGGTTCGTCCTTGGGTCAACCCAATGGGCTGTGCCATATTTCATCCAATTCGGATCATAAAGGTGACCTGTACTTTGCTCACAAAAATACACGGACGGGCAGACGGACATGCATAAATCGACTCAGAATGTGATTATATGCATATTCTCAAAAGAAACCATGGGTCTGACAAAAAAGAACACAAAAAAATAAGTTTTCGGTCACCTTCATCCCAAAATTATTAGCTGATCATCACCGAAATTTATAGGCGTTGTGCTTGATCATAACTGGAACCTCATGGATCATTTCAAAGCAATCAGCGCTATATTTCCGCCATCTAGTGTGGTAATGTAAATATTTACGCGTAACTCCCACATCCGATTACATACGACGATGTAATTGGTACCAATTTTAAGGCAAACCACTCCTCTTGGATATACTATCAATGTCTCGGCTATATGTCCTTCAGGAGTAAATATATACGCTATAGAATACAAATTTTGTAATTTTTCACACAAAAGTCAGGGTCCATTTGACCCGCCAAATATTGATCGATCTTTATTATAACAGGCAAGCTTATTCTTTGGCCCAATCCCCTTCTCCATGTAAAAATTCGAGATGTTTGGGCCATAATTGCGGCTTCTGGAGCGACCAGAAAAACCGACAAAAATTAAGTATTTGTTCCATTTCATCCCCTTAATATTAACCAATCTTTGCCAAAAACAATAGGGGTCTTCATTGGGCCGAAAACATTCTACATGAAAATCGGTTCAGCTTTAGATATAGCTCCTATATATCTTCGCCCGATTTAAGGTAAATGGTGTACCAAAGTCCCTACATACCATTCGATTTGCATGAAATTTGGCATAGAGTACTGAATTAGGTGCAGAATGATGTGTGCCAAGTAGGGATAGTCATTGGGCCGAACCCATCCTACATGCAAAATTTCGTGAAGATTGTATCGTATTTACAAATTATAATGGTATCGTGTTTACAAATTATAATGAACAGACGAACGGACGGACACACATGTCTACATCGATTCAGCTATTCGAAATATGACGATCGGTATACTTAAAGGTGGGTGTGGACCAATATTTCGTGCCGTTACAAACTCTTGGGGCTGCATTAAGCTATAATACCCTCTCAACATAGTTGTGTAGGGTATAAGAATAATAATGCTGGTGTTTTATTTTCATTCCATTGAAAATTTTTTTTGGTATATTTTTCTGAAAATATTTTACTCTTCAGAAAATGCAACTTCATGTGAAATGATATTTGATGTCACATTTTGTCCACTTATTTTTATACTTTTAAACAAACTCCGAAAATATTTCCCAAGTTTTTGCACGTACCATCAAAACTTACGACATCATTACATTATTTCCTCGAAATCTACAACCAATTAGTTTCTAGTTTCTCATATATGTCATTATTTGGTAAGTTTGGGGTGGCATGTTATTTTTGTAATGGCCCGCAGCATAAATATCCTGGCAGCAACAAAACAGGAGTTCCAATATAAATACGAAATATTTTCATAGCAATAAGATACGTGTTCCCAATTTAGCTCGAAGGTACGAAAATAAAGCAACAACAAAAATTTGAATACTAATGAAAATTGAATTTCAACACGTCTCAGTAATTTGAACTTAATTGCGTTCCATATGTATCGAATATATACACAAATATGTCAAAGGGGGTGCGGATACATTTATGTGGCACCGAATTAATTAAGGTCACACCTTATGAATGACATTCTTTGCCTTTTATCAATATCCACTAATGAACTTTGGTGGCTGATCACATTTACGCACACATACATACATACATATTAATCATATACAATTCCAATGGAACCTCCACAGAAATAGAATTCTATAATTGTCATTTGTTGGTTTAGATAAAATGAAATTAGTATAATTTTATTATCGCATTAAGGTAATTCATATCCCCTTCATACCGGTGTAAATTATTAATTGAATAATTACAAGTGTAGTACATATTTCGATTGAAGTAATTAATTTGTCATTAGTGAAGCATTATTTAATGGTGTGATGAGATTAATTGAACGTCACTGGATGGCGTGTGTTTGTTAATCTGAGAATGGATAAATATAGAACAAATTGAAACAATAGCCGTATTTATTATTTTACAGTAGTATGATTATGGGAAATTATAGGTAGAAAATACCCTAAGGGTACGAAAGTCTTTGGCGAGTATATAAAGAACTCATAAGGACAAATCGCCAAAGGTCATGGTTTTGAGTTTTTGTTATACCCCTCACCACTCTGTGGTACAGGGTATTATGTATTTGTGCATATGTTTGTAACAGGCAAAAAGAAACGAGATAGACACATGGTTCCTTTTGAGAATATGCATAGAATTACTTTTTAAGTCGATTTATGCATGACAGAAGTCCCTATGTGTCTTTCGATTTGCACGAAATTTGGCACAGTGTAATGAATTAAGTCTAGAATGATGTGTGTCAAGTTTCCTGAAAATCGCATCAGATTTGGATATAGCTCCCATATATATTTTCGTCCGATTCTAGGTAAATGGTGCACCAAAGTCCCTATATATCGTTCGATTTGCACGAAATTTGATACAGCGGAATGAATTAAGTCTTGAATGATGTGTGTCAAGTTTCCTGAAAATCGGATTTAGATATAGCTCCCATATATATTTTCGTCCCAGTTAAGATAAATGGTGTACCGATGTCCCTATATATCTTTCGAGTTGCGCGAAATTTGGCACAGTGTAAGTAATTAAGCCTAGAATGATGTGTGTCAAGTTTCCTGAAAATCGGTTCAGATTTGGATATAGCTCCCATATATATTTTCGTCCGATTTTATGTAAATGGTGCACCAAAGTCCCTATATATCTCTCGATTTGCACGAAATTTCGCACAGCGTGATGAATTATGTCTAGAATGATGTGTGTTAAGTTTCCTGAATATCGGTTCTGATTTAGATATAGCTATCATATATATTTTCGTCCGATTTAATGTAAATGGTGTACAGAAGTCCCTATATATCTGCCGATTTGCGCAAATTTGGCACAGTGTAATGAATTAAGTCTAGAATGATGTGTGTCAAGCTTCCTGAAAATCGGTTCAGATTTAGATATTGCTCCCATATATATTTTCGTCCGATTTAAGGTAAATGGTGTACAAAAGTCCCTATATGTCTTTCGATTTGCACGAAATTTGGCACAGTGTAATGCATTATGTCTAGAATGATGTGTGTAAAGTTTCCTGAAAATCGGTTCAGATTTGGATATAGCTCCCATATATATTTTCGTCCGATTTAAGGTAAATGGTGTACAGAAGTCCCTATATGTCTTTCGATTTGCACGAAATTTGGCACTGTGTAATGAATTAAGTCTACAATGATGTGTGTCAAGTTTGCTGAAAACCGGTTCAGATTTGGATATAGCTCGCATATATATTTTCGTCCGATTTAATGTAAATGGCGCACCAAAGTCCCTATATATCTCTCGATTTGCACGAAATTTCGCACAGCGTGATGAATTAGGTCTAGAATGATGTGTGTTAAGTTTCCTGAATATCGGTTCTTATTTAGATATAGCTATCATATATATTTTCGTCCGATTTAATGTAAATGGTGTACAGAAGTCCCTATATATCTGCCGATTTGCGCAAATATGGCACAGTGTAATGAATTAAGTCTAGAATGATGTGTGTCAAGCTTCCTGAAAATCGGTTCAGATTTAGATATTGCTCCCATATATATTTTCGTCCGATTTAAGGTAAATGGTGTACAGAAGTCCCTATATGTCTTTCGATTTGCACGAAATTTGGCACAGTGTAATGCATTATGTCTAGAATGATGTGTGTAAAGTTTCCTGAAAATCGGTTCAGATTTGGATATAGCTCCCATATATATTTTCGTCCGATTTAAGGTAAATGGTGTACAGAAGTCCCTATATGTCTTTCGATTTGCACGAAATTTGGCACTGTGTAATGAATTAAGTCTACAATGATGTGTGTCAAGTTTGCTGAAAACCGGTTCAGATTTGGATATAGCTCGCATATATATTTTCGTCCGATTTAATGTAAATGGCGCACCAAAGTCCCTATATATCTGCCGATCTGCGCAAATTTGGCACAGTGTAATGAATTAGGCCTAAAATGATGCGTGTTAAGTTTCCTGAGAATCGGTTCAGATTTAGGTATAGATTCCTTATCTGACCAAATGAGAAATTTAGTATCGGCTGCAGAATGACATGTTTATGGATCCAATTTCATTTTACTTGTCCTTTAAAAATGCGACGTCTGTTAGGATTCATCTGTTGAACATACCTAAAGTGGTGAAGGGTATCATATAGTCGGTCCCGTCCGACTTTACTACTTTCCTTACTGGTTATATTTTTATATGCGGCTATTGCAGGGTATTTTTGAAATGACATGTCTGCAGTGAAATCAAATGAGGAATATTTTTGAAAACATATCTTCTTTGTGTAACGGTTCGTATAAATTGTAGATTATAAAATGCTTCGAATTAGTTTCAAACATTTACCATCAATTGAAAAGACGGCCGAACTCTATATACCCTCCACCATAGGTATACTGACCGCCTTCATTTGCATTAAAAAAATCTTATTTTGGAACACTCTAGTTGGGAAACTTAAACGTAGTTTTTATTGAATTATTTTTTATTCACCAGAAATCCGATATGTGAAGTTATAGCCACTCTTATGAGAGAATTTGGTTAAAAATGTATAAATACTGAAAAAGAAGCGGAACTTTTATGTAGGGTTATATCACAACTTGGACCCAAGTTGTGCCAGAACCGTTTATACCAAATTACAGCCCCAACGGTTCGAAAATGCGGCTAACGTTTTCAAAACACCGAATATGGGATGGTACCGTTATATGGGAGCAGTGCCAAACATAAAACTGGCATTCATAATTTTGGGTGGGAAAATTTGACACCCTACATGAATTTGAATTCGGTTGAAAATCATACCCACACCTCCACAAATACCGAATAATGGGTGTACCATTATATGAGGTCTACCAGGGCCAATATTGATCATTTTCGATGAAAATCCAAAATATAAAATTACAGCTTATTGAAAAAACAATATTGATCATTTATAGTAGGAAGATTCGATGCCCCCTGAGAACCTTTACTTAGCTGGCTTATGACAAAACGGTAAATAAGCCGAGCTTAAAAAAGATTTCCAAGCGCGTCGGTCGTGTGCACATCTCGTCCAATTTTAGAGACAATATTCCGAGATGATGTCTTCTACTTGATTGGATTCGTGGCCTTCCCCTTCTGCGTGAACCATCACTTGGCTCACTTGTATATACCTTTTGGGCTGGGAAATCTTCACCCATGCTCAAAACATGGCCTAGCCAACGCTCGATACGTCTAACCATGTCGATGTCCGAGATTATATGGCCCGATCTGCGTCGATGTCCGACCGTAGATCTCTCGGGCCGTAGATCTTCCGGAGAATTTTTCTCTCAAACACTGCTTGCGCATGTACCCTTTCTACGGATAAATACAACAACACGAGTAATATCAGCGTCTTTTGGAGTTTGAGTTTGGTCTGGCGAGAGGTGGCCTTATATTTAAACTGCTTACTTAGATCATAGTAGCATCTATTGGCCAACACTATTCTTCTCCGGATTTCAAAGCTGATGTTATTAGTTTTGCTTATAGCGGTACCGCGTTATATGAAATCATTCACTACTTCGAAGACGTAGTTTTCAAGTTCCACAGTTGCTCCCAGTCTACTGCGCGTTGGTACCATCAGATTGGTCTTACCGCTTGCAATGTTTGACCCATTATGTCGATGACGTCGGCGTAGGCGAGTAACATATGCTGTTTGGTGTACAGAGTGCCATTTCTGTTCACATTTGCATCTCGTATGACCTTTTCCAGCAGAATGCTAAACAGTTCACACGCAAACTGTCACCTTGTCTGAATCCTCGTTCGGTGTTGAAGGGCTCCGAGAGGTCCTTTCCAACTATAATTGCTGACCTTGAGTCAGTTAAAGTTATCCTGCATAGCCGTATTACTTTTGTAGGAATGTCAAACGCAGACATGGGACACAGGTTCCAATCAAATTTTACTAATCAGCTGGTACATGCTTCTTACAGCCAGCTGACCACCAGTTTTGAACAGTTCGGCTGGTAACCCATCGGCACCTGCTGCTTTATAATTCTTCAGCCGATTGATTGCTATTCTGACCTCATGTTGGCTACGTGGTATACACTCTATACCGTCATCTCTTATTGGTTCTGGAGTATATTCTTCACCGCCACAAAATGTTCCTTCCAGATTCTCAGCACGCACTCCGTATCTGTCACCAGGTTTCGTTCCTCATCTCTACAGGGGGATGTGACTGTACCAAAGCCTTAGGTTTGGTGTTTTACTCGTTGGTAAAATTTCCATACTTCATTCTGATTCCTGTACATCTCCATTTGCTCCCGCTCACGTTTTTCTTGTCCTTTCTTCTTTTTCTGAAAATAGGTTTATCCTATCTCCTTTTCTCCAGACAAATCACTCTAGCTTTACGTGTTGCCATTGTCTGTAAAGTTGTCCTATACGCTGAGTTTTTCACATCAGTAGCATTACGACACTACTGATCGTACCATGGGTTTCTTGATGGTGGTTTTTGGTACCCAAGTGTTGCTTTTGGGAGTGGACATTTGACATTATTATTATCGGGACAAGGAGTGCTTTCGTCAAGCAAGTGGTTAAGTTCAGCGGAGTAGCCCTCTGTTATTTATGTTACTTTAATATGGGTGCGAACATTGTCTGGGCCATTGTTGACAATTTTTGGAAGGGACATTTTCAATATATAATGACTCTCAAATTGGTTGAAACACGTTGTCAAGCTCCCCCAAATACCGATCTTTGGGGTGTAGAGTTAAATGGGGGTTTCCCAAAAAAGTGGATCATGATTGATCATTTCTAATTAGGAAATTTACTACCTACCAAAATCGAAAATAACATAACCCATACCCATCAAAATACCGAAAATTGGAAAGTAAATTTACATGGGGGCTGCCCTCGAAACATAAGCCAAAATTTTTAAATCAACTCTGTTGAAAACGTGTTAAAACTCACTGAAGTTTCTTAAATCTTACGTGCCATGCTAAGTACATTTTTGCTTATGACTTTGATTTGGCCGACAATTACCAAAATTTCAGAGAATTTCAATTAAGGGCCGTAGTATCTAAAAACGTAAAGAATGCTTTATAAAATGCTAAGTCGACTTAGCATATTATGGTTCGGAGGCGTCGATATATTTTTTTCTGATCAAGAAAGAATCACACCACCATATGGTGGAGGGTATATTGACGTGTTTTGAGTGGAGTTGCCGTCAATTGGGGGACATGTATTTAAAGCAGGGACCGAAAATAACAGTTATTTTTTAAAATGGGAACAAAAAAGTCTTCATGTTAGAGACATGGGACACCAATAGTGTCATATACCAATAGATTCGTATTGAGGAGCCCATTAAGAATATTGAGTGATCTTGAGAAAACACTCTCAGTTCCCATGTTAAGGATTATTTTTAACTGTTAAACATGATTTTTATTTTTTTTTCCGTCAAAAATAAAGGTCTTTTTGGGATTTTTATTTTTTCCGTCAAAAATAAAAGTCTTTTTGGGACTTTTATTTTTTCCGTCGAAAATAGTTCCATGTTAAGAATTATTTTTTTAACGGAAAAGATAAACGTTGATTTTTAACTGTTAAACATAATTTTTATTTTTTTTTTTTCTGTCAAAAATAAAAGTCTTTTTGGAACTTTTATTTTTTCCGTCAAAAATAACAGTCTTTTTGGGATTTTTATATTTTTTCCGTCAGAAAATAAAACTCTGTTTGGGATTTCTATTTTTTCCGTCAGAAAATAAAACTCTTTTTGGGATTTTTATTTTTTCCGTCAGGAAATAAAACTCTTTTTATGTAAAGAAGTTTATACAACTTGTAATCAGTTATAAAATTACAATTTATAAATCTCTGTCCTTATTACAATAAGTGTACACATAAGTAATCAACGTTTATTTTTCTGTTAAAAAATAAATAATTAAAGTGAATTTTTTATTTAGGTCACATAATAACAGTTATTTTTTACCTGATTTGATATAACTTATAACCGTTACGGTCCCTGATTTAAAGGAAACCCATTAGCAGATGTTGAATTTGGAATACATACAGTTATTATTGTCAATTGAAGTCCATTCAAATTATTTAAAATATCATCGATTTGTGCATAACCCACTGGTTAAATTTCATTAAAAAATGTCCTGTAATGAAAATGTTTCTCCCCGAAACATAAATTGTTCATTTGTTTCAATTGTATTTATTTTAACATATAAATAAACAATCTTCAGTGAAAGGAATTTAATTTATGTTTATTACAAGCAACAAAAACTACAACAGCAGCAGTAGCAATATGACTGTATATTTATCATAAACAATAATTAATTTTAATTTGTCATAAACTCATTTGTGTCTATTTTATGGACAAATATGTGGTCTGGTCTCCGGGTGGTCTGTCGGTCGTTTGGTCATTGATAAATTTCACACCAAATGCCATTGATAATTTATTATATTATATTAAATTTATAGAATAAAATAACACTACATTTTTAGTAACTACAGCAACAACTATTCACCAGGGAATACTAATTAATTTGTTTTGTTGCATTGTCGTTCACATTATTATTAAATTAATTATAATTGGACATAAAATATATACGAGCACACACACGCGCACGTATGCACAATTTAAACTTGTGCAGTCCATTAAATTAAAACGAATTCTATGAATTTTTGAATATCTCCTGTCAAGTGGCGGTAAATAGATTTCAGTTCAAATTGAATTTTCAAAATAAATTATGCAAAAGACAAATTTTCTTAATTGCGTGTTCTAAATTAAATAAAGAATTGATGGACTAAATGCAGATACAGTTGTTGATCTACTTGCAAATATGTCTTAGTTAAGAAATTATTTTTTTTTTTTTGTTTAACCATATTAAATTATGCCATATTAAATATTAAGATTAAGTATTTAATTAATATCTGTGTCAATTTAATAATTTTATTATAAAACATATATTGACATAAAATGAAAGCTGAGAATTTTATGAAAAATATAAAATTCAGACTACAAATTACCCTTCACTGCTTTTGGGTATAAGATATGTGATCAATATACGGAAAATTACAAAATTCTTTTAAAATTCTGTAAAAAAATTTGAAAATTTTTTTTGCGAGCACATTCATGATTTTTGGTACATAGGTTAAGAAAAATATGCTGATTCGAAATATGTACGCGTTCACAAATTCGGATGCTGCGCACAAAAGTTATAGCGGTTTTACATCTTGCATTTCAAATATAAATTAAATTTATTCCTATTTGTTGTAATTCGCGAATTTCTTCACAAATGGTTAAACACATTTGTTTTCTTTGCATACTTGTCAAATCACATTGAATTCCGGTTAAATTGTCGCGAAAAACAAATAGAAGCATGAAGATATCTGAAAATAAAATAAATTAATTTTTTAATTAAATCGAAATGTTTTTTGAATTTTCGTTTTTATACCCTACACAACTATGTTGTCAGGGTATTATAGCTTTGTGCAGCCCCAAATGTTTGTAACGCCGCGAAATATTGGTCCTAGACCCACCTTTAAGTATACCGATCGTCATATCTCGACTAGCTATGTCGATCTAGACATGTGTCCGTCCGTCCGTCCATCTGTCCATTATAATGTGTAAACACGATACAGGCCACAGTTATGGACCAATCTTTACGAAATTTTGCATGTAGGATGGGTTCTGGCCAATGAAGACCCCTATTGTTTTTGGAAAAGATCGGTTAATATTTAGGGGATGAAATGGACCAAATACTAAATTTTTGTCGGTTTTTCTGGTCGCTCCAGAGGCCGAAATTATGGCCCAAACACCGCGAATTTTTGCATGGAGAAGGGGATCGGGTCAGAGAATAAGCATGCATGTTTTGATAAAGATCGGTCAATATTTAGCGGGTCAAATGGACCCTGACTTTTGTGTGAAAAATTACAAAATTTGTATTCTATGGCATACATATTTACTCCTGGAGGATGTAGACCCCAGGAGTTGATAGCATATCCAAGAGGAGTGGTTGGCCTTTAAATTGATACCAAATATAGTGCTGTATCTACTCAGATGTGGGAGTTACCGTCAAATATTTACAGGTGCTTACGTATTCAGATATTATTCAGTAACCCATTACCACATTAGAGGGAGAAATATCGCGCTGATGGCTTTGACATTTTTCATGAAGTTCCAGTTATGGTCAAGAACAACGCCTACAATTTTCGGTGATGATCAGATTAAAATTTTGGGATGAAATGGACCGAAAACATAATTTTTTGTGTGTTTTCGAGTAGAGTATAATCCGAAAATCACAACACAACCCACCGTGAAGGTAATCTGGACAAGTAATTAGAAGGACTGTACTGAATATTCGAAAAAAGTACGGAAGAGGTGTTGTTAACCTCTAATCGGACAAGAGGGGGCAAATATCACGAAATATTACTCAGACTCGGAATAAACATCCTCAGAAAGTTAGAGTTCGTGGTAGTTGTGTAGGGTATCGCGTGGTCGGCCCCGTCCGACTATACTGCTCCGCTCACTGGTTTTTAGTATGGTTAAGGGAATACCGTTTTGCCTTAGTCTTCTAAAATATACGACGATTTTTTCTTCAAATTTTTTAGATGATTGTTAAATATCGGTATATTCATCTGATAACAGTTTCGACTGTAAAAATGACTAAATATATTGCAGTTACAATACATACAAATTATCAATATTTAAAAGCATGCAATTCGCGTATTAGTTGAAATCAGTTAATGCGCATGCGGTTTTCGTATAAACCGAATCAATGTCTTTCAATAATTATGAATTTTTCGATGTTTAATTTAGCGGTCAAAGTGTGCCGCTCGATGCACTTTACTATGCAAAAGCCCTAAAAATGGCAAAAAAAAAAACCAGTAAGGAAAGTAGTAAAGTCGGACGGGGCCGACTATATGATACCCTTCACCACTTTGGGTATATTCTACCGATGAATCCTAAGAGTTGTCGCATTTTTGAAGGACAAGTAAAATGAATTTGGATCCATAAACATGTCATTCTGCAACCTATACTAAATTTTTCCAACATTAGTATATGTTGCAAAAATTTAGTTACTTAATTTAAAATCGGACGGAAATATACATAAAAGCTATATCAAAATCTAAACCGATTTCATCGGAACTTGTCCCAGGTTATGTTATACTAATTTCAGTATGCATATCAGAAACATTTAAGGATCTTGGTGCATCATTTATTAAAAATCGGGAGATAATATATATGGTAGCTCTATCCAAATTTGAGCCGATTTCACCAAAACTTTCCAAATTTTAGGGACTTTGATAAAGAATGATATATAATGACTTTGGTATACCATTTAATTAAGTCGGACGAAAATATGTGTGGGAGAAATATCTAAATCCGAACCGATTTTCATGAAATTCAACACGCATCGGCTTTGGTGCACTATTTACCTAAAATCGGACGAATATATATATGGAAGCTATATCTAAATCTTAAACGATTTTCACGAAACTTGGCACACATCATTCTGGACCTAATTCAGTACTCTATGCCGAATTTCGAGCAAATCGAATGATATATAGGGACTTTGGTTCACCATTTACTTTAAATCGGACGAAACTATATAAAGGAGCTATATCTAAATCTGAACCGATTTTCTCGAAACTTAGCACACATCATTCTGGATCTAATTCAGTACTTTATGCCAAATTTCGTGCAAATCGAATCATATATAGGGACTTTGGTGCCCCATTTACCTTAAATATATGGCAGCTATATCTAAATCTGAACCGATTTTCTCGAAACGGGGCACACATCGTTCTGGACCTAATTCAGTACTCTGTGCCAAACTTCATGCAAATCGAAGGATGTAGAGAGACTTTGTTGCCCAATTTACCTTAAATCGGACGAACCTATATATGGGAGCTATATCTAAATCTGAACCGATTTTCTCGAAACTTGGCAGACATCATTCTAGACCTAAATGATTAGGCTGTACCAATTTTCGTGCAAATCGAAAGATATATAGGGACTTTGGGGCACCATTTGCATGAAATCGGACGAAACTATATATGGGAGCTATATCTAAATCTGGACCGATTTTCTCGAAACTTTGCAGACATCACTCTAGGCTGAATTCAGTACGTTATGCCAAATTTCATGCAAATCAAAAGATATATAGGGGCTTTGGGGCACCATTTACATGAAATCGGACGAAACTATATATGGGAGCTATATCTAAATCTGGACCGATTTTTACGAAACTTGGCAGACATCATTCTAGACCTAAACGATTAGGCTGTACCAAATTTCGTGCAAATCGAAAGATATATAGGGACCGTTTACATTAAATCGGTTAAATATATATATGGGAGCTATATCTAAATCTGAACCGATGTTTCCCAATTTCAATAGGGTTCGTCCTTGGGCCAAATGAGTGACCCATGCTAAATTTCATCCAATTCGGATTATAAATGCGACCTGTACTTTGTTTACAATTTTACATCGACAGACAGACGGACGGACATGCATAAATCGACTCAGAAAGTGATTCTATGCATATTCTCAAAAGGAACCATGTGTCTATCTCGTTTCCTTTTGCCTGTTACAAACATATGCACAAAGACATAATACCCTGTACCACAGAGTGGTGAAGGGTATAAAAATCACGTAACGTGCATACGATTTTTATGCACATCCGATTTCAGTAATCTCCTATGAAAATACACAAAAGGACACCTATTTTAAAATGATCGGTTAAGAACCGCGGATGTGCCTGCACAATCGATTTTGGATAAAATACGCATATTATTCGCGTATCGATATATTTTTGACCTATTTTCACACAGATTCGCGAATATGATAACACAAGAATGAATGTATGTGAAATCAATTCGAAGAAAAACGCGATTATATACGCGAATTTGTCAAAATAAGTTTTTGCAGTTTTTCCCACTTTCAAGGTACCTATATCCGCCGTTTTATTGGGCGGAATTGAACATGGATAGGCTCATTATATCCGGCACGTAAAAAACTAAAATCACGCGGGGTTCCACGGAATTTGAATGGACTTTCTTAATTTTAGACTCAAAAAATATGTTTTTTATAAAAATTTACACACCAAATTTTCGTCTTTGGAACCCAATTGCAGAGAAGGTACGGTGAGCACATTCATGAGATATACACCAAACGAAGCAAAATCACGAGGTCTATAATCCTATAATCAGTTTAGTCCATTATCTGGATGCGCATCCTAATTATAAGAAAAATTAAAAAAAAACACCGAAAATCCGGCTTCAAAATGTCAGCATCCTTTTTGGGTAGATGCAGTGATTATATCGAAAAATCATACATTAGAATCATATTGTCCATGGGGTATTCTGCAACTTAGTCACTGATCACATGTGCGTCCGTTGTGTAGTTTAGCCAAAATCAGGAACGAACACAAAAAAACTCGTTGGCTGCAACACATTTTCACCCATTTTTTACATTACCACCATCACAGCTTCCACCAAACTTATTATTTATTACCAATATTTTAAGATTCTGACAAGAACACTTCATTTTATAGAAATGAATTTGAATTATATGCAATATGTTCATATTTCGCGAGTTATAACCTTGCAAACCTCAGCTTCAAGGAATTTAAAAAATGTTTGTAATTTCCCATATGTATGTATGTGAATCGAATTTAATTTACTCACATGTCATTTAAAATTTCATCTCAGTTGGGGAGTTTTAGTGTCTATGAAAAAATCAAAAAAAAATCTAATCGATTTTAATCTAGTACTTAAATCTATCCGATTTCTATGCCCTCCACCATGTTTTTCCGTCTGTAACTCATCGAAATAATCATTTCCGACACTAAAAAGAGTATATATTCTTGATCAGCGTAAAATTCTATGGCGATCTCAGCATGTCCTTCTGGGTACATTATGTTTTTATGGGTATAAAATTTCCCCACAAAAATTATAATTATAGGTCCACTTTTTGCTGTTAGCCCCCACATAATACCCTTTACCACACTGTGGTACAGGGTATTATGTCTTTGTGTATATGTTTCTAACAGGCAAAAGGAAACGAGATAGATACATGGTTCCTTTTGAGAATATGCATAGAATCACTTTCTCAGTCGATATATGCATGTCCGTCCGTCTGCCCGTCTTTCCGTCTGTCTGTCCATGTTAAATTTTAAACAAAGTACACGTCGCATTTTTCGTTCGAATTGGATGAAATTTGGAACAGCTATTTTATTTGGTCCAATGACGAATCATATTGAATAATGGGAAAAATCAGTTCAGATTTATTTATAGCTCCCACATATTTTTCCTCCGATTTGATGTAAATCGTGCACCAAAGTCCCTATGCATCACTCTATTTGCACGAAATTTGGCATATCGGTCTGAATTAGATCAAGGACGATGTGTGTTAAATTTCGGCAAAGTCTGTTCAGATTAGATATAGCTCCCATATATATTTTCGTCCGATTTTTTGTAAAGGGGCACAAAAGTCCCCATATATCTTTCGATTTGCACGAAAATTGGCATAGTGTTTTGAATTGAGTCTAGAATGATCAGTGGTAAGTTTCGGGAAAATTGATTCAGATTGCGATATAGCTCCCATATATATTTTCGTCCGATCTTTAGTAAATATTGCACAAAAGGCCCCATTCATCTTTCGATTGCACGAAATTTGGCATTGTGCACTGAAGTGAGTGTGGAACGATGTGTGCTAATATATAACTCCCATATATATTTTAGACTGATTTTAAGTAAATGGGGCGATTGACACCACCTACTGAAGTTAATACAAATGAATCTCTGGCAAGCAGTGTTGCCAAAACATGATTGAGAAAAAATGCTAGATTTTGTTGAAAAAAATGCTAAAAAGTGCTAAAAATTTTAGAAAAGTTCCAGAAAAAAGTTCTAAAAAGTAATATAAAGACATTTAGTTTAATTTTATAATTATATTTTTATTTCCCTGAAAAGTATCTATATATACATAAATACGAATAAGGAAATTGAAGTTAACAACTATGTTGTGGGTGTATTATAAGTGTTTGTGTTTTAACAGTTTGTAACGTCACGAAATATTGGTCCTGGACTCACATTTTAGTATACGGATCGTCATATCTAGACTAGCTGAGTCGATATAGATATGCGTGTATATCCATTAACATTTGTAAACAAAGTAACGTTCACAGCTATGAAACATTTGTCACGATATTTTGCATATGCGGTTATGTCCAGTGAAGACACTTATTTTGTTTGGTAAAATCGGTCAATATTTGACTGTTGAAGTCAACCAAAGGCATTTTATATGTTTTTCTGGTCTCTCTAGAGGACATAAAACTGTAATGCCGTATACATTTATTCTAGAAGGACAGAGACCGGTGTGGGAGCTCTATACGTAAATATTTACCACCAGACCACCAGCACTTCTTTAAGAATACCTACATCTCCTCAATAAGATGACCTACAGTTCTATTCTATCACTAGATCAAAGCTATGCAATTTTGCATAAAGTTCCGGTTATGGGGTGATGTGCGGCATCTATAGGTTAAAGCAGATGAAATGAACCAAGAAGAGTATTTTTTTGTCTAGATGCCACAACGAAAAGCGTGACTGCTTTCATAGTAATCTGGCAGTAATTTCGTATTTTGGGTTCTGATTGAATGACACATATCCGTACCAAAAATTGTTAATATTGACCCAAGTTTCAATATAACGGTACCCCCGGTATTCGCAATTCTAGACATTTTGGACACGTTTTTTCACCTAATTGGCTTATGGGTATTTTTGACACGTTTTCAATCAATTTTTTGGGTTCTCATTGTATAGCACATTTCCGTACTAATAATTTTAATATTAACCTCCGTTTAAGTGTAGCCCCCATAATATGGCACCCTCCAATATAACGGTATCATCACATCTCCGCAATAAAAATTATTAATATTGACCCAAGTTGATATTTTGAGAATTTTGGACACGTTTTTCAACGATATTGGCTGTAATTTGGTATTTTGCATTCTCATTGGCGTAGGGTATCATATGGATAGCCCCGTTCGACTATACTGCTCAGCTCACTGAAGTGGAAAATCAAATCCACTTACGGAAACTTCAAGTGAAAACTAGAAAACGAAATTTTTTTGGAGTAATACTAACATTTTTTTTTTTAAATCTAGAACAAATTAAAAATGCTACAAAAAGTGCTAGGTCAATCAATTTTTTTGATGCTAAACGAGTTTGAAAAGTGCTAAATCTAGCACTAAAAGTGCTAAATTGGCAACACTGCTGGCAAGTTTCGTTGAAATAGGTTCAAAATGAGAGCTGTATCTATCAGATATATTTTCGTTCGATTGTAGGTGAATAGTACACCGAACTCCTAACATTTGTTCGATTGACACGAAAATTTTCACAAATTGAGACTAGAATGACGTTATAGCGGTTTGTTGAAATTAGTACAGATGCATCCATAGTTTCCAGATATTTTTTCGACCGACTTCGTGGTAATTGTGCACCAAATATTCAATTTTGAAAACTTCAAATCAATTTATATAAATGTATCCCATTGTACGCAAATGATTCTTAATCTGCCCGAATGAAATGAAATTTAGCATATGTTGCAGAATGGTAAATATATGGCTTCATGTTAGTCGGTTCACATATAGATAAAGAAAATATCTTTAAGTTCATTCAATTTGATGTCAGTTATCCTTTGAAATGGCAATGTCTGACAGAATACATCAGATAAATATACCCAAAATGGTGAAGGATATCATATAGTCGGCACAGTCCGACTTTACTACTTTCCCTACTGGTTTATATTAAACCATTAAGGAAAGCAGTAAAGTCGGACGGACCGACTATATTATACCTTTCACCACTTATATATGAGCTATGTCTAAATTTGAATCGAAATCGTAGCACACACACGCTATGCCAAATGTTATACAAATCGAGAGATATATAGGGACTTTGGTGCACCATTTACCTTAAATCGGACGAAAATATATATGGGAGCTACATATAAATCTGAACTGGTATTCAAGTAACCTAGCACGCAGCATTCTAGACTCAATTCAAATTTTGCCAAATTTCGTGCAAATCGAAAAATTTATTCGGACTTTGGATATGCACTTATATTTAATCGGAAGAATTATATATAGGGCTAGCACACATCACTCTAGGCTTAATTCAGTACGCTCTGCCAAATTACGTGTAAGTCGAAAGATATATAGGTACACCATTTACATTAAATCGAACGAAAATATGTATGGGAGCTATATCTAAATCTAAACCGATTTTTCCCAATTTCAATAGGGTTCGTCCTTGAGCCAAATAAATGAGCTGTGCTTAATTTCATCCAAAATCCAATCATAAATGCGACCTGTTCTTTGTTATACCCAACACAACTATGTTGTCAGGGTATTATAGCGTTGTGCAGCCCCAAGAGTTTGTAACGCCCCAAAATATTGGTCTTAGACCCACCTTAAAGTATACCGAAAAATTACAAAATTTGTATTCTATACGCTATATATATACTCCTGAAGGACATAGACCCCAGAAGTTGATAGTATATTCAAGAGGAGTGGTTGATCTTTAAATTGATACCAATTATATTGTCGTATGTACTCAATTGTGGGAGTTACACTTAAACATTTACAGGTGTTTACGTATTCAGATATTATTTAATAAAGGAAGGTATTGTTATCCAAAAATATTTAGTTTCGAAATTGAGCTATATCAGTCCTCAATTAGACATAGCTTCTCATATAATAATAACTACAAATGTTCGGTAATTTCTACACGATGTAATCAGTATTGATCCCGCTTTAAGTATAGCCTCCAAGGACGTACGTATACACATTTTTTCTGCAATGAAAATTTTCATATTGAACTAGCATCTCCTGGATATATATTTTGACTTAGAGGCATTTCAGACCCTCCCTCATTTTGGAAAATGCAAAATTGCCGGCCCTACCGAACGTTTTACACTGATTTTGGAGAATATTCATTATGTTTGCATTTACATGGTAAAATAAATCTCATACGTGAGCACACTTTATTTGCAAAATAACAAATGATTTGCTCTTTGATTAATGTATGTATCTGTCCTTCGACCAGTCTAGACGGTAAATGAACAAAAATACAGTTACCAAAATATATTTATTGAGAACGAATAAAATCGACATGGTATTTAATTCAAGGTCAAGAATCAAATATAATCCACAGGAATTAAATGAAAATCCTGCAAGGCACGCAACATCTATAAATCAATCGAACATAAAAATGTCTATAAATAACAAAAACATCGAATGTAATTGAAATGAGATTTGGTGCCAAGTAAAACATCTTAATGATCCTACGAGGTAAAAATGTGGCAATTAATATTATTGCAACATGCGGGGAAAAATAAGGTGTGTCTTAAAAAAATGTATTTGATTCAGAATTTTCAAATCATTAATATTTTTATCACATTTGTATTAAAAATGATTAATTAAAGTTCATTTATTATTATAACATCAAATTAATGATGACTGCTTCAAAATAAAAAAAAAAATTTATCTTTTTTATTATTATTCTCAAATTAGAAATTTTAATTTTCTCAAATACAACTACTAAATAAATGTGACATTGACAATTACCCACCTCTACTCAGAAGTCACAAAGCCCCAACCACATAAAAATAAATTGAAAAATGAACATCTTGAGTAAACAAAACTTGTATTTCCCCCAAATAACTACAACACATACATATTTATTTTCAATGGCCAATTTACTGAAAAGCAGACAATAACTGTAACAAGAGGGTAGGCTTCGAAGAATGGACGTGTTGTGGTCATGTTTTCTGTCTGATATGGCTGGAAAGTATTAGTGGTCAAAACTAAACAAATGAATTTGACAAAACCACTTGGACCGCAACGACATACAGCAATAAAAAGATAAACAACATCAAATTGCAAAATACGTAAACAACAGAAAAAAGTTTCAGATAAATATATTAAATTTTGCACACTGTTTTGAAATGTGCAAAATGAATATTTTTATAACCTTGACTATAAGATGGAGTATATATTAAATTTCTCATTCTGTTTACAACACCTCTAAATATTTATATGAGACTTTGTAATGTTTACATATTATTAATCAGAATAAAACTGTTCAAAATGCGATAGAGATGGCAATTTCTTGGATGGTGAAAAACAGAACAATTTTAGATATATGCCCATGGTTTGACTAATGTCTCGATAGGCAATATTCACGTGACGAAATGGCAATAATTTTGTGTTAGGTTTTTTAGAGAAAATAATATATTTGAGAAAAATTAATTGTTTGTAGTTTCGTCCGACTTGAGTTAATTGGTGCACCAAACTCACAAAGTTTGTCCGATTGTGAAAAAATGTTGCACAGTGTTCTGAATTGAATACCAATTCACGTATGTGAAGTTTTATTGAAATCGTCCATCCGTCCGTCTGTTGATGTTAAATTATAAACAAATTACAGGTCGCATTTTTGATCCGATTTGGATGAAATTTAGCACAGCACACTTATTTGGCCCAAGGACGAACAATATTGAAATTGAGAAAAATCGGTTGAGATTTAGATATAGCTCCCATATATATTTTCGTCCGATTTAAGGTAAATGGGGCACCAATGTCCCTCTATATCTTTAGATTTGCATGAAATTTATCACAGAGTACTGAATTAGGTGCAGAATTATGTGTGCCAAATTTCGAGAAAATCGGTTCAGATTTAGATATAGCTCCCATATATAGTTTTGTCCTATTCTATGGAAATAGTGTACCAAAGTTCCTATATACCTTTCGATGTGTATGTATATTTGGCACAGCGTACTAAATTAAGTCTAGAATGATGTGTGTGAAGTTTCGCAAAGTCCCTATATATCTTTTGATTCGCACGAAATTTGGCATAAAGTACTGAGTTAGGTCAAGAATGATGTGTGTTAAATTTCCAGAAAATCGGTTCAAACTTAGATATAGCTCCCATATATATATATATATATATATATATATATGGGGTACCAAAGTCCCAATATATTTTTCGATTTGCACGAAATTTGGCACAGCGTGCTGAATTGAGTCTAGAATGATGTGTGATAAGTTTCCTAAAAATCGGTTTATTTTATATATAGCTTCCATATATGTTTTCCTCCGATTTGCAAATGGTGCACCAAAGGCATTGTATATCTTTCGATTTGCACGAAATTTGGCATAGCGTAATGAATTAAGTCTAGAATGATGTGTATTAAGTTTTGTGAAAATCTGCTGTTCGTTTGATATTTGCTTAAAATTGATTTTCACAATTTTGTCCCATTGTAAGAAGCAATCCTATATCTGGCCAAATGAAAAATATAGAATGGGTTACAGAATGACGTGTTTATGGATCCAATTTCATATTAATGGTACTTCAGAAATGCGACGTCTGTTATGATTCATCTGTAAAATATACCCAAAGTGGTGAAGGGTATCATATAGTCGGCCCGGTCCGACTTTACTACTTTCTTTACTGGTTGTATTTATTTGCGAAAATGTAGCGTTGATCGCTTTGAAATTTTACATGAAGTTCCGGTTATGGTCAAGAACGACGCCTGCAATTTTTGGTAATGTTGAGATGATACTTAGGGTGTGCCATGAACCGAAAACTTCATTTTTGTCTGATTTTCTAGTTGATCAAGAGGCCATTATTATATGCATAACATCACATAATTTACACGGTGTAGGGGATCTGACCATATACTTATAACGACTGTTTTCCAAGGGTCAAATCAACCAAAACCTAAAGTTACCAAATTTTTATTTTATGGCGTAAATATTCACCTCGGGAAAACAAGATTTGGAAAATATGCCATGTATAGAAAGTGGAGCTGTTGACCTATACTTTTTTACTTTTTCCTTGGGTCTTCTAATAGTATTATCCTGAAGAATATATTTATTTAAATATCAATCGACTCATTTTTATCCCTTAATATTTTCTGCAAATCTCAAAACAACCAGGATCAAATATATTTTGTATTGTAAAATCAAATATTTCCTCTCCAAAAAAATTAGGTCAATTAAAGAACAACTTTCATTTTCTAAGTTTTCGTTTAACCCACTCCACTTTATAATGCCGCTCATTTGCTCTACCAGCCCATCGATAAAATAACGGAAAAGTAGCTATCTGAGGCGTGAAAATTGACAACAATAATAACAGCAATTGCAAAACGTCATAATGAATAACGACGATTGTTCTTTTTTATACAAAACAAATTGAATAATTTGGACAAGAACAACAACAAACAACATTAAAATACATAAAAGAAAGGAACAATGATACACATTGAATGATTCCTTGTATGCATACACATACACACACATTCACACGTACACATATCGATCAAAAGTTTATTCACGCAACAGAAAAAGTTTTTCCCATTATTGGAAACAGAAAACAACAGCCCGAACACCATAAACACTAAAACCAAATTTCGTTTGACATACAAACGACAACGAACAACAACAACGCAAACTGTGTTCGCTAACCAATTTGTTTTTACTTGTTCCTTGTTGCTGAGAGTGTGAGTGGATGCGTTTTTCCGTTGCCGGGCCACAAAATAGGTCTATCACAATGTTGTCATATATATTCATTGTGTAGGCCGGCAAACAGTAAATTTGTATTTAGTTGATGGTATTTTAATGCATATGCGATGGATCTGGTTTTTTGTTATGTGTGTGGGGTTGAGAGAGTACACATCAGACACACACACTCAGGGGATACATATGCACCTAGATACTTTATAATGATGGACACTGAAAAAACTGATGTGAACCAAAATAAATAGGAGACCATATTTCAATTTGGTTCCAATCTAAAATCTCAGATAGTCAGAAATCTCACTTCGAGAGGATTTTTTTCATATTATCTAAAAAGGATTCTCCAATATTTTATTTACTGCCTAACAGGTCGGAAATATTGAGGAGAACATGGATTACTCCATTTTCACCTAGACGGCGTTCCTAGACATTAAAAGATCCTTAGGCAACCTGTCTGCCTTATTTGATTGGGTTGATGAAATTCTAGGCAGCAGAATCATCATCATAAATTGAAGAGAGTTCTACTATGAAAGCTGTTAACTGAGGCACACAGCAGGGATAACCTCTTGAGGTTTTTATACCCTCCACCATATTAAGGAGTGTATATTAGTTTTGTCATTCCGTTTGTAACTCATCAAAATATTAATTTCCGACCCTATAAAGTATATATATTCTTGATCAGGGTAAGACGATCTAGCCATGCCCGTCCGTCCGTCTGTTGTAATCACGCTGTCTTCTGAAGGAATTGAGATAGGGTGCTGAAATTTTGCATAGGGTTGTCTTTTGTCTGCAGGCAGGTCAAGTTCGAAGATGGGATATATCGGTCCACGTTTAGCCATAGCTCCTATATAACAGTACCCCAATTTTCCGGTATTTTGTGGTTCTTGGGCGCGTTTTTCAACCGAATACGCTGAAATTTGGTACATTGGGTTTTTATTGGGTACTGAATGTCCCCACAAAAAATTATAAATATAGGTTCACTTTTTCTGGTAGCCCCATATAACGGTACCTCCTAATTTTCAGTATTTTGGAGGTTTTTGATCGTATTTTTCCACCGAATTGGCAGTTATTTCATATTTCGAGTTTTTAATAGGCACCAAATCTCTCCACAAAAATTATTAATGTAGGTGAATTTTTTCGGATATCCTCCATATGCGGGTACCCCCCAATTTTCGGTATTTTGGGGTTCTTGAGCGCGTTTTTCATCCGAATACGCTGAATTTGGTACAGTAGGTTCTTAATAGATTCCAAATCTCTCCACAAAAAATTATGAATATAGGTCCATTTTTTCGGATAGCATCCATATAAGGGTACACCCAATTTTCGGTATTTTGGAGTTCTTGAGCGCGTTTTTCAACCGAATTTGCTGCAATTTGGTATTTTGTAGTCGTATATGGTAAAAAATCTACCTACCACAAATTATTAGAATTCACCCCCCTTTTTGGGGTAGTGCCCATATAACCCCCTTTTTATACCCTTCACCACACTGTGGTACTGGGTATTATGTCTTTGTGCATATGTTTGTAACAGGCAAAAGGAAACGAGATAGACACATGCTTCCTTTTGAGAATATGCATAGAATCACTTTCTAAGTCGATTTATGCATGTCCGTCTGTCTCTCTGTCTGTCCATGTTAAATTGTAAACAAAGTGCAGGTCGCATTCATGCAATTTGGCATAGGTCACTTATTCGGCCCAAGGTCGAACCCTATTGAAATTGGGAAAAATCGGTTCAGATTTAGATATAGCTCCCATATATATATTTAACCGATTTAATGTAAACGGTACAGCCTAATCATTGAGGTCTAGTATGATGTCTGCCAAGTTTCGTGAAAATCAGTCCAGATTTAGATATAGCTCCCATATATAGTTTCGTCCGATTTCATGTAAATTGTGCCCCAAAGTCCCTACATATCTTTCGATTTGCACGAAATTGGGCATAACGTACTTAATTGAGCCTAGAATGATATCTGCCAAGCTTCATGAAAATCGGCCCAGATTTAGATATAGCTCCCATATATAGTTTCGTCCGATTTCATGTAAATGGTGCACCAAAGTCCCTATATATCCTTCGATTTGCACGAAATTAGGCATAGCGTACTTAATTGAGCCTAGAATGTTGTGTGCCAAGTTTCATGAAAATCGGTTCTGATTTGGATATAGCTCCCATATATAGTTTCGTCAGATTTAATGTAAATGGTGCACCAAGTCCCGTCATGTCTTTCGATTTGCACGAAATTTGGTACAGCCTAATTATTTAGGTCTAGAATGATGTATGCCAAGTTTCGTGAAAATCGGTCCAGATTTAGATACAGCTCCCATATATAGTTTCGTCCGATTTCATGTAAATGGTGCACCAAAGTCCCTATATAACCTTCGAAATTTTTAAAATTTCGAATTTTAACTAAGTTTGGTTTAAATGAAATCTAAATTTTCTGAAACGGATTTGGTCCAAAGAAACATGGGGTCTAGGACCAATATTTCGATGAGACACATTTTCACCATAAGGCTGAGAGTATAATTATCCATCAAACATTTCTGAAATTTATATTATGAATTATATTATGGTTTACATAATCCGTTTTAAGAAATGTCGGTATAGGTCCACTTTTTTATATGTTCCCAATAATTTCTTTTCTAGTACCTGACAGTAGATCTATGGTGGCCCGGTTCGGCCGGCCGATCTTAACGCTTTTTCACTTGTTACTTACTTAGCTTGTTTGCGAAAGAAAATTTATTCCATAAACCGAGCTTATGGGCGCGTCGGTATTGTGCGCAGCTCTTCCAATTTGAAAGACCATGTTTCGAATGTTGCCCTTCAATTGACCTTTCCATCGAATTCATGGCCTCCCCAACTACATGAACCATCACATGGATCGCTTTTATATGCATTTTGAGCTGCGACATCCTCATCCATTTAACTGCTGAACGTAGTCGATCCGAATTTCAAAACTGATGTTATAAGTTTTATTTATGGCGGTACCAAAGTTTATAAAATCTCTTACTACCTCGAAGCTGTAGTTCTGAAGTTCCACAGTTGGTCCGAGTCTACTCGACGCGTTGATATCACCAGCTTGGCAGACACATTCTCAATTTTTTCAAAGGCGGCTGTTATTGCTCGCAATGTTCGATCCATTATGTCGATGTCATCGGCGTAGGAGAGTAACATGTGTCGTTTGGTGCCACTTCTATTAACCTTTGTACTTTTCATTGTCACCCTGTCTGAATCCTCGTTCCGTATAGAAGGGCGCTTAGAGGTCCTTTCCGACTTTAACTGCTGACCTTGTGCCAGTTAAAGTTATCCTGCATAGTCGTATTAATTTTACAGGAATGCCGAACGCAGACATGGCTTTAAACACCTCTCGATAAGGCTGTCAAATGTAGTTTTATTGTCGAAAAATAGGTGAAATGTGTCGATGTGTTTTTCGTCGCTACTTTCGAGGATTTGACGCAAGTGAAAACCTTGTCTATGTTGGAGTTGCCAAGCCTGAAGGCCCGTTAGTATGATCCAATAATATCAGTGACCATTGGCTTCAGTCGTGCACATAGTACCCTGGAGAGCACTTTATATGCGATGGGAAGAAGACTTATTTCTCTATAATTGGCACATATCGTCTTGTCCCGTTTTTATGTGCACGGGACACAGGATGCTGAGGTTCCAACCATTGGGCATGCATTCCTCTAGCCAAATTGTACCACCATTCTATACCGTCATCTATTATTGGTTCTGGGGCATATTCTTTACCGCCACTATTTGTTACCAAAAGCTTTTCAAAATGTTCCTTCGATATCCTCAAACCGCTATCTGTATCTGTCACCAGGTTTCCATCTTCATTTCCACAAAACGATGTGCAGGCACCAAAGCCTTCGTTTTGGTGTTTTACTTGTTGGTAAAAGTTCCTGTACATCTCGATTTGCTCCCGCTCACGTTTTTCTTGTTCTTACTTTTTTTCTGAAAATACGTCGCTCCTTTTCTCCCGACAATTCTCATTCGCATTACGTACTGCTTATGTCTCCAGGGTTGCCCTATACGCTACCTTTTTCATATCAATAGCATTACTACACTCCTGATCGTACAACGGGTTTCTTAATAGCGGTCTTTGGTACCCATGTGTTGCTTTTGCTGCAGTTTGTAGGGAGTGGGCAATTCTTTGCCATCGTGCTCCAATATTATTATCGGGACAAGAAGTGATTTCGTCAAGCAAGTGGGTAAGTTGAGCGGAGAAAGCTTCTGTCATCTGTTGTGTTTGCAGCTTTTCGACGTCGAGTTTCCGTGTTATGTTAGATCGCACCTTTGCTGCTACATTAAGACGGGTGCGAACCTTGGATGCCACAAGGTAATGGTCCGATAGAACGTCTAAAATGCTGGATGAATGCGTTCCATCTATCACAACCCAAGTCAATTTTTTTGGGGTCAAATCTACGACCATAGAATTGCTACTGTTCACAAAAAAAGTAAAATCTACACGTTTCCTTTAAAAATAAAAAAAAAATCTTGAATGGAATGACTTTGGGTTTTTCTTTAGAAGCTAAATACATCGGATTAGTCCTTGAGCTAAAAAATAAGCGGAATAGGAAGGTAGAAAGATGTACTAAGATAGTCCAGAAAACTTAATATAAATGACCCAGAACCAGTAACTATTTTTTGATATCCTGGCGGTTCTTGAGGCATAATCCGTAAGATCTATTTCGAGTAGGTAGTAAACTTGTTATGATACTATGGTGCAGAACCATCTGGCCGGAATTGTCATGACGAAGATCTATCTTATTTCGTTTATATGAGAATGAGGAAGAATTGGAAGGGATAAAACATCTAATATCTAGAGGTAAGATGGTACGTAGTAAAATTCACAGATTGTTTGGTAGATACGAGATTAACATTCCAACGATGTAGATTCCAGTAAAATCTTTAGCTTTGGCATAAAATCTATCCAGGTTATAACATCGACCGATATCCTGTAAATGCTGAACGAACACCCATACGTCTATCCAAATTGCAACAAGTTGTTCATAGCGAACATAACTGAAGACACGGAAATATTGAATGGAGGGTATCTCAATACTTCATAGAACGGCTAATGTATACATCCAAGTGCGATCATATGGTCGGCTTCATCCTTCTTTGGTTCATTTCATGACTGATTTTGAAGTGACATAAAGCACAACCTGATTTCTCCAACTGTAAACACCAAACACACACACACTCATATATTGTTTGCATGTGTGTGTTTTTGAACCAAAAGTGATATTTTGTTTACGTATCGATTGAAATGTTGCTTTATGTCGATTTGTTGCCCTGCTGATGTTATCAGCCTGTGAATGTTTGATTTGTGCCACTTCACCATTTTGTTCACTGTTGTTTTTTCCCCCAATTTTATTGGTTTTCTTCTATTGTGGCCTCAAACTATTTTTAATTGAATTTGTATAAAAATTTAAATTAAAATCGCATTCTTTAGCTCTGTTGTCCAGTTCAGCGTTGTTTTTTTTCGGTCAGGGGTTCTATACAAGTTTTATGATATGTTTCATTAGCGTGGTTTCACAAAAATGTTGATGAGGTGGTTTTTGTGGTCTATTACTGCGGAATACAAAATTGGGAAAAATATAAAAACAGAGTTATTAAAAATATTAAAGAACAATCGATACAAGAATGAAGTCGGAAGTTACCAAATAAATGAGCTGTCTCAAATTTTATTTCTCCAGGAGTTTGTGGACAGCTTTAGACCAAACGATAATCATATCTGGACTATCTGAAGCGATCTAGATATGCCAGTCCATTTGTCTGTCTATTATAACTTGTACAGAATGTATAGGCCAAATTTATCGACCAATCGTCACAAAAAACTTTATTATACCCTTCACCACACTGTCGTACAGGGTATTATGTCTTTGTGCATATGTTTGTAACACGCAAAAATAATCGAGATAGACCCATGGTGTCCGTCCGTCTGTTGCTGTTAAATTGTAAACAAAGTACAAGTCGTATTTATGATCCGAATTGGATGAAATTTGGCACAGCTCATTTGTTTGGCCCAAGGACGAACCCCATTTTGGAAAAATCGGTTCAGATTTAGATATAGCTCCCATATATATGTTTTCATCCGATTTAAGGCAATTGTGGCACCAAAGACCCTATATATCTTTCGATTTGCACGAAATTTGGCATAGCGTAATGAATAAGGTCTAGAATGATGTGTGCGGAGTTTCGTGAAAATCGGTTCAGATTTAGATATAGCTCCCATATATATTTTTATCCGATTTAAGGTAATTGGTGCACCAAAGACCCTATATATCCATCGATTTGCACGATATTTGGCATAGCGTAATAAATAAGGTCTTGAATGATGTGTGCAAAGTTTCGTAAAAATCGGTTCAGATGTAGATATAGCTCCCATATATAGTTCCGCCCGATGTTGGGTAAATGGTGCATCAAAGTGACTGGAAATATTTTAATTTGCACGAATTATGGCATAGCGTACTGAATTAAGTCTAGAATGATGTGTGAAAAGTTTCGTGAAAATCGGTTCAGATTTCATCCGATTTTAGGTAATTAATGCGCCAAAGTCTCTGAAAATCATTCTATTTGCACGTAATTTGTCATAGCATACTGAATTATGTCTAGAATGACGTGTGCTAAGTTTCGTGAAAATCGGTTCAGATTTAGATATAGCTCCCATATATATTTTCGTCCGACTTTATGTAATTAGACCAAAGTCCCTATATAGCTCCCATATATAGTTTCGTCCGATTTAGTGTGTAAATGGTGTACCAAAGTACCTATATATCTTTAGATTTGCACGAAATATACCTCCTCCTACCTCCTATATATACCTCCTATACCTCCTATATATTTATTTCTTCCGATTTTATGCAATTTGGTACAATGTAGTTAATATAAGTGAATCTCTGGAAAGTCTCATTGAAATCGGTTCAGATTTTGATATAGCTTCTACATATATATTTTCGTCCGATTTGTCCCAAAATTTACACAAATTTTGCACAACGTACTGAAGTTAGTATGACCTAGAAGTTAGATATAAATGCTTCTCCAAAGTGGGTCCAATTGGCACAAAATGTTGCACAACGTACTGAAGTTACTATAACATAACGTGTGGCAAGGTTAGTTGAAATCGGTTTAGATATAGATATAGCTCCTATATACAGTTTCGTACGATTTGAATTAAATGGTTCACCAAAGACCCAAAGGTTTGCCGATTGACACACAATTTTGCACAACGTACTAAATTAGGGTGTGGAAAGTTTTGAAATCGATTTGGATAGAGCTCCTATATATATTTTCCCCCAATTTTAAGTACATGATGTACCTAGAACTCAAAATGTGCAGATTTCGATATATACGTATATATATATATATATATATATATATTTGAAGCAACCGTATATCTGACCAAATGAAAAATTTAGTATAGGTTGCTGAATGAAATGTTTATGGATCCATTTTCATGGTAATGGTCCTTCAAAAATTTGACGTCTGTTAGGATTCATCTGTTGAATACACCCAAAGTGGTGAAGGGTATCACCACTTTACTACTTTCCTTCCTGATTTTTGTCTGTCTCGAATATCACAAAATTTTACATGGGGAACAGAAATTCGACAAGTAATATCTATGACTGTTTTGATAAAAATCGGTCAATATTTCGTCAAATGTATGTATGACGTACAAATTTTGTTCCAAGAAACCAGAAGTTGACAACCTATGAAATAATATATTTTGAACTTTAAATTAATAGCAAATATCTTGAGGTATGTATTCTAAACTTGTGAAGTATTATTAGATCATATACGGGGCAACTTTCAGGAAAATGTGCACAAAATCGATATTTAGGTCCAATCAAAATATAAGTCCAATGGTAGTTGTGCTATTATGTATTATATAGTCGACTTGGTTCGACTATTCAGCCCTACTCACTGGTTATGTTTATCTTCGTAGTTTAGAGCGGTGCTCAATATTCTGAGTAACTAGCCTCTATCGTTATGGTGGAGGCGACTTTTTCGCTCAATAGAAGGCTTCAATATTATTTTGTAAGTCCATTGTAGTGTGCTTACCTTAGCATGTAACTATTTCCAAAAAAAGAAAAAGCATCTACTCATATTACGGCAAAATGTTTACCGCGGAAATGCTCTTTTTCCATTTCCGTTAGCAAGAATTCCCATTACAGCCGGAATAAAAGTCTTCAAATTTACAAACCTCTTTTTTGGTATCGGTTGTTGTTGTTTGCTGCTGTTCGACAAAGTCTCAAATCAAACACAAATCAGCTGAGTGACGATTTCTCAACAACAACACGAAAAACTTCTATCTACCAAACATGCTACGCTCACATAGTGTGGTGGGCAAATATATGTCAGAAGCAAAAAATCGAAAAAAAAAAGAATTTCAGTTAGAATGATGGGTTTTTAATGTACGAGCACGTAGTTTCAATATTCTCACCCGGCTGGGTTTTTTTTCAATTTTTTTGTTCGACTATATTGGCAAACATTCACCCACATACACACTAACACAGATACACATACATAACCCATCAATCTTAATATGGCAGTTTCAGTATTGGCTGCTAGAGTTACATTTTTTGCCGGTTCGATTTCACTCAGAAATATTCCATGTCAGTGTTTTTTGTGCTGTGAGTTTAGCTGATTGTTTGGTTTGTTTGAGCTAAGGGGCTTTCGCCAGTCCTGATCTTTTTTCTGTTTTTCTTCCCATTGTGGCCTCAAACAGTTTTTTAATTGCATTTATACAAAATTTTCAATTAAAATGGCATCCACTGACTTTGTTCCCGTGGTGTGTTTTTTTTTTTATTTTCTTCGCCAACATTTTTTTCTTTTACTATATTTTTCATGATGATGTACTCCAAAATAATATTTTTTTTTTTTTGGAAGACGAAAAATAAAACAATTCAAGTATTATTCAGATATTTAACAAAGTTGCAAAAAAGTACTAAACTTTGTGCATAACTTATGAAATTATTTAAATGTTAATTAAAATCTTAAAAAGGAAAAATAAAATAAATTTCCAAAGTACTAGATTTTAAATAAATAAAATTAGGACTAAAGGAGTCCTAGGTGAGTTACAGTTGAGAGTCAGTGTAGTCATGGACAGGAACATGAGATTTTACATGATATGAACAATTTAAATTTGCATACAATACAGTATCGAAGAACACCAAACAAAAGATATCGTATGCGAGTGTGTCATTGCATTTCTTGTTTGTCTTCGAAATATTGACATTTATTTCACTACTTAATGAACACTGCAGTATTGAACCGCAATACAAATAAATGATGCAGTTGTTATTACAACGGAGCACTTTCATTATGGGTAGAGCCTTATTCAGGTCAATAGTACACACAATGCAGAGAGGTATGAAAAAAGATGTTATGCGAATAAATTTTATTAAAATCTTATAGAAAAATAAAACCAAACAAGTAAACAAGACGTTGATTTCGATCAGGGTGAACTGTTTATGAAGAGCACCGAAATACTTAAAATTTATCAAGACCTTTGCATGGGTATTAGGTATAGTTGGTATGGTACCCTTAAATGGGTAGGATGGGTTCTAGCCAATGAAGACCCCTATTGTTTTTGGGAAGTTCGGTTTATATTTAGGGGATGAAATTGACCAAAAAGTTTATTTTTGTCGGTTTTTCTGGTAGCTGCAGAGGCCGCAATTATGGCCCAAATACCGCGAATGTTTGCACGGAGAAGGGATCGGGCCAGAGAATAAGCATGCATGTTTTGATAAAGATCGGTCAATATTTAGCGGATCAAATGGACCCTGACTATTGTGTGAAAAATTAAATTTTAACAGGTGCTTACGTGTTCAGATATTACTTAATTACCCATTACCACACTAGAGGGCGGAAATATAGCGCTGATTGCTTTAAAATTTCCATGAGATTCCAGTTGTGGTCAAGGACAACGCCTATAATTTTCGGTGATGATAAGATAGTAATTTTGGGATGAAGTGGACCGAAAGGGGTGAAGGGAATATGGACAAATAATTAGAAGGTGCTGTTGACCTCTAATCAGGCAAGAGGGTGCAACTATCACGAAATATTACCTAGGCTCAGAATAAAAATCCGAAAATACCGATATTTAGGTAACACCAAATTATAGCCATTTATATTGAAAACTGACAAATTTTAAACTCTTATTGACTTAAAATTTTGCTCGTACCACGAATATATTAGCTTGGGGAAAATAAATCCATTACTTTTTCGGCAGATGGCTGTACTGATAGATTTCTCGTAAAGTATCAATCAAACAATTTCAGATTTATGATCGTTCGAAGGGTGACATTTCGCAGTAAAAAACCAGTAAGGAACGTAGTAAAGTCGGACAGGGCCGACTATGTGATATCCTTCACCACTACGGGTATATTAAAAATATGCATATGTGACCTTTATCTGAATGTGAATCGAATTAGATCAATGTATAAACATGTCATTCGTTTGTTACAATGGAACACAATTATGTAAATCGATTTAAATCACCCGTGAACACGAATTCGGTCCGAAATATATGGGCTACATCTGTACTTCTACATTCTATTTGAAAAAAACATTAAGAGTTTGGTGGAACATTCATAATCAGGCTAAAATATATATGAGAGCTATATTTAAATCTGAACTGATTTTTATGAAACTTAACACACATTATTCTAGACTTAATTCAGTACGCTATGCCAAATTTTGTACAAATCGAAATATATATAGGGATTTGGGTACACCATTTACATTAAATCGGTCGAACATATATATGGGAACTATATCTATATCTGAACCTATTTTAACAAAACTTAACACACATCGTTCTAGTGTTTATTCAAACATATGCACAAAAACATAATACACTGCACCACAGTGTGATGAAGCGTATAAAAATGAAATTAGATACAAATCGGTTAAAAAGAAACAACTACCGAATAACCGGGGGACCTTCATATGGAAGATTTTCTACCCAATAACAGCCTGTGCACAAATCACCGCTCTGTATGGATTGGCATATGTTTGTAACATGTAAAAGAAAATGAGATAGGCACATGGTTCCTTTTGAGAATATGAATAGAATCGCTTTCTGAATCGATTTATGCAGCCGTCCGGCTATCTGTCCATGTTAAATTGTTAACAAAGTACGGGCCGCATTTATGCTCCAAGTTGAATTAAACCTTGCACAGCTAATTTATTTGGCCCTGTTGAAACTGGGAAAAATCGGTTCAGATTTACATATTTCCATATACAGTTTCGTTCGATTTAAAGTAAATAGCGCACCAAAGACCCAAAGTTAATCCGAGTGACAGATAAGGTTGGGTTTTTGGAAATTCATACTAGAACGGTACGAAAAGTACTAATACCATGATACCATTTGTATTTGGCGAACCGGTAGAGCTAGAACTCTGAAATTTGGATTGGGGGTCGCTGATGGAGATTAGAATAGAGATAGCAAAGGGTTTTTGGACATTCGAACTATAACTATCCGAAATGTACTCAAATGTAATTAATTTGATACAATTTTGTAGCATGTGAATGGATAGAGCTAAAAGCTTGAAATTTGGAATGCGAATTAGGGTTGAGATTTAGGGTCTATTTAGGGATATGGTTTTGAAAGCGTTTACGAAAAGTACTATATGGTACTATATTTGGTACAAATTTAATTTGGAGAACAAATCGACCTGGAATCCTGGAATTTGAAATTAAAATTACCGTCGGAGTATAGGATTGGGATATGAACGTAGTTTGTTACTTATGTTTACGAAAAGACTTAAATCATACTATAATCGGTACAGTTTGGATTTAAGTGAACTGATAAAGCTTAGAAATGTGTACTAAATTTGGTACAATTTAAATTGTGGGTGAACCGATAGAGTCGGAATCCTGTAATTTTGATTTAGGAACACTGTGGAGGTGTAGGATTGGGGTATGTAGGAAGATTTGGAAATTGGTACTACTACGCACTAAATTTAGTACAATTTGAATTGAGGGTGAACCGATAGAGTTGGAATCCTGAATGTTTCATTTAGGGTCACTGTGGGGGTATAGGGTTGGGGTATTCAGTAAGTTTTAAAAATTTGTAATAAGTGTACTCAATTTGGTACAATTTAAAATGTGGGTCAAGCGATAGAGTTTGAATCCTGAAACTTGGATTTAGAATCACTGTGGAGGTGTAGGATTGGTGTATGTGTTGGGTATGTATTGTTGGATGGTTGAGGAGGGTACGTATGAAAATAATGTGTGCTAAATGGAACTAAATTTGTTAAATTTGGTTATGTGTGAACCTTTAGAGCTCGAATCATGAAGTTTGGTACTAAATGGTACTCAAATCCAATTTATGGTCGATATTAATGTGTGGATTGTGTGCAGCTATATCTAAATCTGAACCGATTTTTCCCAGTTTCAATAGGGTTCGGACGGACATGCATAAATCGATTTAAAAAGTGATTCTATGCATATTCCCAAAGGAAATATGTGTCTATCTCATTTCTTTTTGCCAGTTACAAACATATGCACAAAGACATAATACCCTGTACCACAGTGTGGTGAAGGGTATAATAAAGTTTTTGGTCCATTTCACCTCCTAATATTAATCGATCGTTAGAATAGGAGTCTTCCTTGACCAGAATCTGTCCTACATTCATGATGTGTATGCATAAATTAACACATTCTATGCATATTTTCAAAAGGAACCAGGTGTCTATCTCGTTTCCTTGTGCCTGTTACCAACATATGCATAAAGACATAAGAAAATGTACTTCAGTGTGGTAAAGTGTATAATTAAAGGCCCGCAATATTGGGCAATTTTTCTGCACTTGATTGAACTTTCAATATTAATGTAATACTAGCTCCACTCTCCACACCGTTTAGTATACGACATGACGTTCCTTTAGGCGAGGTGGTAAGATATTAATTAAATTGTATATTTCAGTTGCACTCCTTAGAAAATTAATCTTCTCTATAATACCCACAAAGTAGCCAGGCTAAACACTGATGATAACGATACGAAGCAACCAACCACATTAACAACATCGCTAATCAATGATTGCCCAAGCATGTTGTGGTAGCCCATAATAACCACAACTGCCGAACTAGGAAAAGTGAATAGTGATTGCATGTAAAGCCCATAGATTTATTGCTAATTTACTTAGCACCATATTAACAGTTTTATGGTCTAGATGGATCCTCAAAGTCATTTTGCTGCTTCTTCTTCTAGGCGTGTGGCGATGATAGCCAATGGAGCTACAAATAATGGTTGGTATGCAAGCAGCCTGTTTAATGTTAAGGAAATCCTAAACGCACAGAGACCTGTTACCCTTGTTATGGTGCTTTTACACCACCGAAAACAAAACTCAGTTGCCAACGTTCCTTTTCACCCTAGGCAATGCAAACCAAAGGAGATTCCAAATTAAATAGAAGAAGCCAAGTTCATAAGGTTGTTTATCATCATCGGTCGATAAATATAAAACCACAAGAGCCAGTGTTCGTGGTGGTTGTAGTGGTAGTAGGTTAAATACAGTAAAATCTTGGGTAAGATGGTAATAGGAACCCCATACTATAGAATATTCTGTGGAAAAGGGATTTAATGGTTACTTGTGTGTGCCACCAGAAAAAAAAACAACAAAAATTTGTACATGTTTGAATTTTGTTTATTAGCGAAAAATATATACATTTTTAGCTAATAAACAAAATTCAATATATATACAAATAAATAGAAAAAAAGACAACCTCCAGTAAGAAAAAATGAAACCGAATTAGGTTAATAATTTTTAATTTAGTTGCCACATAAACAAACCAACAAACAAATGTAGCAGCTGAGGTTTTGCAAATTTCCAAATAAAAATATTTTGTTTGCAATTTAATATCGAGTTCTGCATTCCGAGAGTAAATAATTCGTTTAACCGCTTTGTCTGATTTCCTATGAACTAACATGCATACACTTAATACAAAAGAGAGAATTTATTTGGATATTTTTTTATTTTTTATTAAATTAATATTAAATGCAATTTAATTTCAATTTAGACAAAGGTCATTCTTGGAAATAATAACTGCTAGAATGAAATTTGCATGACCTCCAGTTCACAGGAAAAAGTTTTCTAGAAAAAGTTTTCTAAGAACCGGTGTAATTGTGCAAAGACTAAACGTTGTACATCATTTTTTATACCCTTCACCACACTGTGGTACAGGGTATTATGTCTTTGTGCATATGTTTGTAACAGGCAAAAGGAATCGAGATACACCCATGGTTCTTTTTTAAAATATGCATAGAATCACTTTCTGAGTCGATTTATGCATGTCCGTCCGTCCGCCCATCCGTCTGTCCATGTTAAATTGTAAAGAAAGTACAGGTCGTATTTATGATCCGATTTGGATGAAATTTGGTACATGTCACTTATTTGGCCCAAGGACGAACCCTATTGAAATTTTAATTAAAATTGCACACTAAAGACCCAAAGATTGACCGATCGGCATATAATTTTGTACAATGTACTGAAGTTAATAAAATTTTTCGTGTGCCAAGTTCTCTTGAAACTGGTTCAGAAGTACATATAGCTTCTATATATGCTTTCATCCGATTTTAAGTGAATGGTGCACTAAAGGTCCATACCTAGGCCGATTGACAAAACGTACTAAAATTAATATCTAGCAAGTTTCCTTGAAATCGGTTCAGATTTAGATATAGTATAGCTTCCATATATAATTTAGACCTATTCATGTTGATTGTACACCAAATATATTATACACCATATATGATGATCCGATTTGGATGAAATTTGACACTAGTCACTTATTTGGCCCATGAACGAACCCTATTGAAATTGAAGAAAATTGGTTCAGATTTAGATATAGCTCATACATATAGCTTCGACCGATTTTATGTATATGTTGTATCCAACAGCCAATTTTCGTCCTCTTAAGACAATTTGGCTTAGAATACTAAATTAAGTCTAGAACAACGTGTGCTAAGTTCCGTGAAAAATCGGTTCAGATTTAAATATAGTTCCCATATATAGTTTCGCCCGATTTTATGCAAATGGTGCACCAAAGTCCCTAAAAATCATTCTATTTGCACAAAATTTGGTGAGCGTACTGAATTTAGTCTAGAATGACTTGTGGTAAGTTTCATGAAAATCGGTTTATATTTAGATATTGTTTCGCCCGATTTTTGGTAAATGGTGCACCAAAGCCGCTTATAATCATTCGATTAGCACGAAATGTGGCGTAGCGTACTGAACTAAGTCTAGAATGATGTGTATGAAGTTTCGCGAAAATCGGTTCAGATTTAGATAGAGCTCTCATATATAGTGTCGTATTACACGTATTTTGGCATAGCGTCGTGAATTAAGTTTAGAATGATGTGTGTAAAATTTCTTGAACATCGGTTCAAATTTAGATATAGCCCCCATATTTATGTTCGACTAATTTAATGTAATTGATGTACCAAAGTCCCTATATATCTTTCCATTTGCACGAAATTAGGCATAGAGTACTGACTTATGTCCAGAATGATGTGTGCCAAGTTTCGTGAAAATCCATTTAAATTTAGATAAAGCTCACATATATAGTTTTGTCCTATTTTATGTAAATGGTGCATCAAAGTCCTTATATATCTTTCGATTTACACGAAATTTTGCATAGCGTACTGATTTGAGTCTATAATGACTCAAGATATAGCTCCCATATTTATTTTTGTCCGATTTAAGGTAAATGGGGCACCAAAGTCCCCATATATCTTTCGATTTGCACGAAATTTGGCATAGGGTACTAAATTAGGTCCGGAACGATGTGTGCTAAGTTTCGTAAAAATCGTTTCAGATTTTGATATAGCTCTCATATATAGTTTTGTCCAATTATACATCTTTCCATTTACACGAAATTTGGCATAGGATACTAAATTGATTCTAGAATGATGTGTGCCAAGTTTCGAGAAAAACGGGTCAGATTTATAGATCCCATATACATTTTCGTCTGAATTAAGGTAAATGGAGCTCAATAGTGCCTATATATCTTTAGATTTGCAATTTGGCATAGGGTACTAAATGAGGTCGACAAAGATGTGTACTGAGTTTCGTGAAAATCGGTTCAGATTTAGGTATAGCTCCTATATAAATTCATTCGATTTTTTGTAAATTGTGCACTAAATTAATCTGAAATTGATATAAATTGAGCTCTGCAAGTTCCCTAGAAATGTTGATTGTACACCAAATAATCAATAGGTGCCGGATTGATATTTCATTTTAAACAGTGAAACATACTAGCTTGTGTAAAGTTTCTTTTAAATCTATTTACAAAATTTAGAATAGAATTTAGAATTCGGTCTTCTCCGATGAGAAAACATTCGTTGTCCAGCAGTTTGTAAACAAACAAAATGATCGTGTTTACTTAACAAAGAGGTCAGCTGAAAATGTGCACCTTCGGTTGGCCACCAAAACTCAAGCGCCGGCCATGATGATGGTGTGGGCCGCCATAACAGCCGATGGTCGCTCTCCGTTCGTATTCATTTTATCGCGAAAATATTCTGGAGGGTGTATTAAATCCTTAGGCACGCAAACATTGGACATTCCAACAGGACTCAGCGCCATCGCACTCAACACGCGCCACCCAAGAATGGTTACAAAATGAGTTCCTTGCTTCATTTCCAGCGCACAATGGCCACCGAAATCTCCTGATACCAATCCGTTGGACTATTGTGTCTGGAGTACTTTGGAAATTAAGGTTGGCACTAAAATACCATTTGCCGATCAGCTCAAGCAACCTCTTCGCCGGGAATGAGCAAAAATACCGCAGAGCAAAATTCGGGCAGCATGTGACGGTATTAAGGCCATAGTTCGTGCCATAGGTGACCAATTCGAACAAATCTAAACTTATTCTAAATTTGGATACTAGGTCCCATATATAGCTTCGTTTTATCTAAATGGTACACCAAACTACTAAGGTTTGTCCGATTGTGACAAAAGATTGTCCAGCTTATTGAATCATGTCCAGTTTGATTAAATCGGTTTATTGACTATCATATAACTCCCATATATAGTTCGTCCAATTTTATATAAATGGAGCACCGAAGAGCTTATGTTTGTTCGCATTACATAAAATATTGCAAAAAGTATTAGATTGAAATTTGTTTAAATCGGTTCAGGTTTAGATATCTGAATGGTGTACTAAATAAAAAAGTTGTTCCTATTGGGACGAATTCCTGAACAACGTATATAATTGTAGCTCCCATAAATAATTTTGATGGATTTCATACAAATGGTACAAAAAAAGAAATCCAAGTCTGCCCGATTGAAATGCATTTTTTATAGATATCAGAATGTTTTGTATTGTTTTTATTGGTTCTAATATCTATGTAGATCATACATTTAATTTCGCCCGATTCCATTTCAATGGTCTTACAAAAATGATATGTGTGTTATATATGCTATGTGTGTTATCACCTCTGTATGGTAAAGGGTGTCGTTCTTGTTTTGTTCAAGTTCCTATCTTAATTTTCGAATCAAAGTGTTTCTAGTTCGGTATTTCGTTTATTCCATAAACCCAACATATGGTGGAGAACATATTTAAAACAGATATCAATATTTTCCTCCCTTTTTTGGTTTACATTACATAAGAAATTACGTAACTTATTCCAAATTTACTCTCAAGAAACCCCATTTGAATTTTAATCAGTATTTGTAATTTACCACATAAACTATTAAAAATTGTCAATCGACAACATTTTTAGCAAAATCATATCGTTTATTATTTTCAAAACTTTTCCAATTAAAACTAAAATTATTTATTCATTTCAAAGTTTTCTTACGAAACACACATGTTCGTACATATGTATGTTAGTAAGATGTTTAAGACTTAGTAATAATAGTTTATAATAATAATATAATGGATATTTAATTCGAAATCTGTATGCAAATTAGAAAATAGGAAATAAATTTAGGAAATGTTTCAATAAACTTTGTATTTGTTTAAAATAAGAGGTTTTTGGTTATCCGAGAAGAAATAAAGAATTTAGTAAAATTTTGTCTGTACCATAATAATCTGTTTGGCATCATCATCTTCCAGCAATTTAATTAAATTACAGAATTCTTCCTTTCAGTGCCATCCGGCTGACCACAAACTAATTAACCCAACACTTAAACACTTGGTACTACTCCAATTAAACACTTAGCTTAAGGATATTTCTCAGAAATAAGTCATGTGTGTTTGTGGTTGGTTCATTGATAATTGTAGGTGTGTATGCTGGTGTGTGTAGGTTGTGGTGGAACTAAACATATGCCAGTAAATGTGTTTGTAAGCTATTTAACTAAATACTATTGATATAGATAAAGCATTTCGTTTGCATGAGAGATACTTAAACATATATATGTATACGTACGGATATTTTGTCTGTATATTGTGGACTAAACATATAGAGGGAACTATAGTGAAATCGGTTACACAAAGTTTTCTAATAAAAGGTGGAATTTTGATATTCAAAGAAAACCTATTAAGAGGAAAAATTCTTAATACAAATTCGAATATACATTTATAGGAAAAATTATTGCAATGCTAGAATATAGCCACTTCGGTTGGAATATGCTCCTGCAACCATCAACATTTGTCTAAAGGGACTTACAAATGTCATATAATTAATGTCGTTTGTAAACTTTATTATCTATCTCCAGAGAGACAAAGAGGAACATACCCACCAACGATGTCACGAAACACTTCGCAAATTAATTTAAACACTCTCTATGGATTTGCAAAAAAAGCAACAAGAACAATAATTAAAAGTGTTTCTTACATTATATCTGCTTGTGTTTGCAATAAAAATAATTACTTTAGAGACTAAAGTTGTAAACTAGACATAAGAAAAATAATCCAAACTGAATGTTTGCGATATAAATGCAAAGTTACTTTGCTGTAATTAAAAATTATCTTACACCCCTCGCCGAACTATGGTACAGGGTACTATGTATTTGTACATATGATTGTAACAGGCAAAATGAAACGAGATAGACACATGGTTCCTTTTGAGAATATGCATAGAATTACTTTCTGAGTCGACTTATGCATGCCCGTCTGTCCGCATTTTTGATCTACAGATCGCATTTATGATCCGAATTGGACGGAAATTGGCACAGCTCCTGTATTTGACCCAAGGACGAACCCTATTGGAGAAAATCGGTTCAGATTTAAATATAGCTACCCTATTTTATCTAAATGGTGCACTAAACACACAGTAAAATTTTACATCAAACTACAAATTGCATTTTTGTCCTACGGAAACGAAATCTAGCACAACGTATGGAATTGAGACTAGGATAAAGTGTGTAAAATTTCATTGAAAGAGCTCCCATATATAGTTTAGTCCGATTTTAGGCCAATGGTGCATCAAACTCGCAATATTTGACTGACTGAGACCTAATTTTGCATAGCGAAATTAATTATGTCCAGTTTGACTTAGTTGAAGTTCTATTAAATCGGTTCAGATTTAGATATATTTCAAGTACGAAGTTCCGTCTGAGTATAGGTAAATGGTACACCAAACTCACAATTTTTGTCCGAAAACTAGGATAAAGTTTCATTTAAGGGAACCCCACCCATTCTCGATTTTAATTTTTCAAGATTTTCAATGAGCTGGTAAATCAATACCAATGCTTGTTAAGGTTTGTAACTTTGCACGTATATATTTGAAGATTTAAATGGGAAGAAAAATAATTTACAAAAAAATTTTATTATTGTTTTGTTGTTGTTTTTTGTAATTAAGGAAAAGTCCTTATTTTTGGGTTATTAGTTTAGTTCGATTGGGTTATTAGTTTTTGAGTTATCGTGCCCGCCACTCGCAAAAGAGAAAAACGCGTTTAAAGTTTGAGAAGCCCTTTAGCCATCACTTGATGCTAACACAATAAATCTGCTATATTTTCAAGAGTTCTTGAGATTTTCACTTGAAATTTTGTAGGGACATTCTTGAATTAGTGTAGAATCGAATTAAATCAAAAAAAAATTTTGACCCTGAGAATGGGGGGTCCCCTTAAATCATTTAACCAAATATAGCTTCGTCTGATTTTAGGTAAACGATGCACCAAACTCCCACGGTTTGTCCGATTCAGACACAATTATGCACAGCGTGCTGAATACAATCCAGTTTGGCGCCTGTTAAGTTTTTTTTTGAAACCGGTTCATAATTATATATGTATCTTCCATATATAGTTTCATCCAATTTTATGTAAATGTTGCACCAAAACCCCAAAATATGGCCGATTGGCACAAAATTTCGCACAACGTACTGAAGTTAATTGAACATACCGTGTGTCAAGTTTTGAAATCATACCATATTTAGTTATAGCTCCCATATGGTATCGTCCGATTTTCACTTTATGGTGCACCAAAGACCCAAAATATGGCCGATTGGCACAAAGCTTGGAAAACGTACTGAATTTAGTATTACCTACTTTGTGGAAAGTATCCCTCAAATCGGTTCAGATCTAGAAATAACTCCCATATATAGTTGTGTTCAATTTTATGTAAAAGGAAAATCATACTGCCAATATTTGTCCAATTAAGACAAATTTGTGCACAGCATACTGAATTAAGTCCTGTTTGATGTCTGCGAAATTTAGTTGAAATTGGTTCCGATTAAGATATAGATCCCATATTTCCAATACTTGTCCGATTGAGACAAAATTTTGAACAAAATTTGTTGACATTGGTTCAGATAAAGATATATCTCTTATAAAATTTTAGTCCGATTTAATGCTAATGGTGCACGATATATCCTGTTCCATTTACACAATATTATGTTTTGCGTGTTGAATCGAGTAGAGAATGGCGTGTGCTAAAAGTTTTAGATTGAAATTTATTGAAATCGTCATTGTGCATATGTTTGTAACAGGCAAAAGCAAACGAGATAGACACATGGTTCTTTTTGAGAATATGCATAGAATCACTTTCTGAGTCGATTTATGCTTGTCCGTCAGTACGTCCGTCTGTCCGTCTGTAGATGTTAAATTGTACACAAAGTACAGGTCGTATTTATGAGCCGATTTGGATGAAATTTGGCACAAGTCACTTATTTGGCCCAAGGAGGAACCCTATTGAAATTGGGAAAAAATCAGATTTAGATATAGCTCCCGTATATATTTTCCTCCCATTTAAGGTAAATGGGGCACCAAAGTCCCTATATATCATTCGATTTGCATGAAATTTGGCATTGAGTACTGAATTAGGTGCGGAATGATGTGTGCCAAATTCCGAAAAATCGGTTCAGATGAAGATATAGCTCCCATATATATGTTCGTTCGATTTAAGGTAAATGGGGCAGTAAAGAACGAAAGATTTGCGACCCGCACACAATTTTGTACAATGTACTGAAGTTGTGTGTGTCAAATTTTCTTGAAATTGGTTCAGATTTACGTATAGCTCCTATATATGCTTTCGTCCCAATTTAGATAAATGGCACAACAAAGTCCCTAGAATAAGGTCTAGAATGATGTGTGTTAAGTTTCTTGGAAATCGGTCCAGATTTAGATATAGCTCCCATATATATTTTCATCCGATTTAAGGTAAATGGTGTTCCAAAGTCCTTATATATCTTCCAATTTCCACGAAATTTGCCATATCGTACGGAATAAGGTCTAGAATGATATGTGTTAAGTTTCCTGGAAATCGGTCCTGTACTATAACCTTTCGTGTGTCAATTTTTATACCCTCCACCATAGTATGGAGGGTATATTAGTTTTGTTTTTCCGTTTGTAACGCATCGAAATAATCATTTCCCACCCTATAAACTATATATATTCTTGATCAGCGTAAAATTCTAAGACGATCTCAGCATGTCCGTCTGTCCGTCTGTCTGTTGTAATCACTCTAGTGTCTAAACGAATTGAGATAGAGCCCCAAAATTTTGCATAGAGTCGTCTTTTGTCTGCAGGCAGGTCAAGTTCGATGATGGGCTATATCGGTCCACGTTTAGGCCTAGCTCCCATATAAGGGTACCTCCCATTTTTCGGTATATAACGGTACCTCGGTATATAACGATACCTCCTAATTTTCGGTATTTTGAGGTTCTTGAGCGCGTTTTTCAACCGAATTCGCTGAAATTTGGTACATTGGGTTCTTATTGGGTACCAAATGTCCCTACTAAAAATTATATATAGGTCCACTTTTTCTGGTAGCCCCCATATAAGGGTACCTCCCCATATCCAGTTTTTGGGGGGTTCTGACCGTATTTTTTCACCGAATTGGCTGAAATTCGGTACTTTGAGTTCTAATTGGGTAGCTAATCTTTGTACTAAAAATTATAAATATTGGTCAATTTTTTCGGGTAGCCCCCATATAAGGGTACCCCCCAATATTCTGTATTTTAGGGATCTTGAGCGCGGTTTTCAACCGAATTCGCTGAAATTTGGTACATGGGGTTCTTATTGGGTACCAAATTTTCCCTCTAAAAATTATAAATATAGGTCCACTTTTTCTGGTAGCCCCCATATAAGGGTACCTCCCAATTTCCAGTTTTTGGGGGGTTTTAATCGGATTTTTTCACCTAATTGACTGTAATTTAGTAATTTGAGTTCTTATTGGGTAGCAAATCTCTTCACAAAAAATTATAAATATAGTTCAATTTTTTCGGGTAGCCCCCATATAAGGGTACCCCCAATTTTCAATATTTTGAGGTTCTTGAGCGCGTTTTTCAACCGAATTCGCTGAAATTTGGTAATTTGTAGTCGTATATGGTAACAAATCTCCCCACCAAAAATTATTAATATTCACCGATTTTTAGGGGTAGTCCCCATATAACCCCCTTTTTATACCCTTCACCACACTACAGGGTATTATGTCTTTGTGCATATGTTTGTAACAGGCAAAAGGAAACGAGATAGACACATGGTTCCTTTTGAGAATATGCATAGAATCACTTTCTGAGTCGATTTATGCATGTCCGTCCGTCCGTCCGTCTGTCTGTCGATGTAAAATTGTAAACAAAGTACAGGTCGCATTTATAATCCGAATTGGATGAAATTTAGCACAGGTCACTTATTTGGCCCAAGGACGAACCCTATTGAAATTAGGAAAAATCGGTTCAGATTTAGATATAGCTCCCATATATATATTTAACCGATTTAATGGAAACGGTCCCTATATATGTTTCGATTTGCACGAAATTTGGTACAGCCTAATCATTAAGGTCTAGAATGATGTCTGCCAAGTTTCGTAAAAATCGGTCCAGATTTATATATAGGTCCCATATATAGTTTCGTCCGATTTCATCTAAATGGTGCCCCCAAAGTCCCTATATATCTTGCGATTTGCACGAAATTTGGCATAACGTACTGAATTCAGCCTAGAGTGATGTCCGCCAAGTTTCGAGAAAATCGGTCCAGATTCAGATATAGCTCCCATATATAGTTTCGTCCGATTTCATGCAAATGGTGCCCCAAAGTCCCTATATGTCTTCCGATTTGCACGGAATTTGGAATAACGTACTGAATTGAGCCTAGAATGATGTCTGTCCAGTTTCGAGCAAATCGGTCCAAATAAAGATATAGCTCCCATATATAGTTTCGTCCGATTTCATGTAAATGGTGCACCAAAGTACCGATATATTCTTCGAATTTCACGAAATTTGGTATAACGTACTGAATTGAGCCTAGAATGATATCTGCCAAGTTTCATGAAAATCGGTCCTGTTTTAGATATAGCTGCCATATATAGTTTTGTCCGATTTCATGTCAATGGTGCCCCAAAGTTACTATATATCTTTCGATTTGCACGAAATTTGGTACAGCCTAATCATTTGGGTCTATGCTGATGTCTGCCAAGTTTCGTGAAAATCGGCCCAGATTTAGATATAGCTCACATATATAGTTTCGTCCGATTTCTTCTAAATGGTGCACCACATATATCTTGCGATTTGCACGAAATTTGGCATAACGTACTGAATTGAGTCTAGAATGATGTTTGCCAAGTTTCGAGAAAATAGGTCAAGATTTAGATATAGCTCCCATATATAGTTTCGTCCGATTTCATGTAAATGGTGCCCCAAAGTCTCTATATATCTTTCGATTTGCACGAAATTTGGTACACCCTAATCATTTAGGTCTAGAATGATGTCTGCCAAGTTTCGTGAAAATCGGTCCAGATTTAGATATAGCTCCCATATATAGTTTCGTCCGATTTCATGTAAATGGTGGACCAAAGTCCCTATATATCCATCGATTTGCACGAAATTTGGCATAACGTACTTAATTGAGCCTAGAATTATGTCTGCAAGTTTCATGAAAATCGGTCCTGATTTAGATATAGCTCCCATATATAGTGTCGTCCGATTTCATGTAAATGGTGCCCCAAAGTCTCTATATTTCTTTCGATTTGCACGAAATTTGGTACAGCCTAATCATTTAGGTCTAGAATGATGTCTGCCAAGTTTCGTGAAAATCGGTCCAGATGTAGATATAGCTCCCATATATAGTTTCGTCCGATTTCATGTAAATGGTGCCCCAAAGTCCCTATATATCCTTCGGTTTGCACGAAATTTAGCATAACGTACTGAATTGTGCCTAGAGTGATGTCTGCCAAGTTTCGAGTAAATCGGTCCAGATTTCTATATAGCTCCCACATATAGTTTCGTCCGATTTCATGTAAATGGTGCACCAAAGTCGCTATATATCTTTCGTTTTGCATGAAATTTGGCATAACGTACTGAATTGAGCCTAGAGTGATATCTGCCTTGTTTCGTGAAAATCGGTCCAGATTTAGATATAGCTCCCTTTTATTATAGATTGATTTTAAGTAATTGACGCACCAAGGAACCAATAGGAACAAAACGTTCTGAAATTAGTATAACCTAACCTGTGACAAGTTTGTTGGAAATCGCTTAATATTTGGATAGAGCTTCCATATATATTTTCGCCCGATTTCAAGTAAGTTGGGCATCAAATTCCTCATGTTAGTCAGATTGACATCAAATTGTGCACAACGTACAAAATTGAGCATAGAATTACGTAGTTGCGTTTTCTAGAAGTACAGACATAGCCCAACGGATGACTTATTTATATTTGTTTGAAGTCGATTAACATACTTTATGGATAGATCTAGGTAGATTCACATTTAGATAAATATCACATATTTTTTTTCATCCAATTACATGTTAATAGTCCTGTTTAATATACCCATAGTGGTGAAGGGTATCATATAGTCGGCCCCGTCCGACTTTACTACTTTCCTTACTGGTTTATATTAAAATAGTTTACTGATTTGTTCCATGTGTTGCGGTTGGTTAGTCGTTACGGAGAATAGTCAATTTTTACCCTACAAAGACTATTTAGCCATCTGTTGTAATCATTCCGCCTTCTAAAGATATTGTGATAAAAAAAAAAACTCAAACATGATGATAATGAAATATATCGGCAGACATTTAGGCATATCCCCAATATAGTGATTCCTCCTGAAGGAAAGAATTGAGATAAACAATTAAAATATTTGGTTCAAAATTGGCATATACCGGTCATTAATTAGGCATAGCCCTCTTATGATGATATCCCCAAATATTCACTATTTCCTACACTATGTAATCAATATTGGTCCCTCTTTAGGCATAGCCTCATATAACTTTGTAATCTAAATTACAGTAGTTTGAGGATTTCATACTCTACAATGCGTTATAAATATCAGTCCATTTTTTGGATCGTACAGATTTTAGTAAAAATCCCCATTAAAAATTGCCGATGTTTGTATTTAATGTACATAATGGTTTACATAAATCGGTATGTGCCCACTTTTTGGTATGTTCCCTATATTTTCATTGCATGTATCTGTCAGTATAACTATGGTGGAGGGTATCCAAAGTTCGGCCCGGCCGAACTTAACGCTTTTTCACTTGTTTTTAATTGGTTCAGATTTACTCCTATATACACTTTCGTCCGATTTTAAGTAAAAGGTGTACCAAAGACCCATAGCTAGGCCGATTGACAAAACGTACTGAAATTAATATAAATTAATCTGGGGTAAGTTTCCTTGAAATCGGTTTAGATTTATATATAGCATAACTTCCATATATATTTTTGACCTATTCATGTTGATTGTAAACCAAATAATCAATGGGTGCTTGATTGATATTACATTTTAAACAGTGAAGCATACCAAATAGCGTGCATATAGTTTGCTTAAAGTCTATTTAAAAGGTAAGGATTGATGTTAGTCGGTTCACATATAGATAAATATCATGTATTCAATTTCGGCCCATTATATGTCAATATTCCTTCGAAAAGGCGACATCTGTAAAGATACATATGTAGAATATCCCCAAAGTGGTGAAGGGTATCATATAGACGGCCCCGTACGACTTTTGAACTTTCCTTACTGGTTTTATTTGTTCAAATATCTATGTAGATGACACTTATAAGTTTGCCCGATTCCCATTCAATGGTCCTTCAAAATAGTTATATCTGTTCTAGTTTTAGACGATTTTGTATATATTAGCATACCTTGCATGTTCCCAAATGGATGGTATTATATAGTCAACCCCGTCCGACATTTGATTTTTCCTCACTGGTTTTACTGGTTTAAATTGACAATTGTAGACTGCGATGCGTTAATTATGCATTGAAGTATGAAGAAGAAAAAATGTGTACATACAAATTTAGAATTATTAAAAAACGTGCATGTCTTTCCTCTTCGCAGCTCTTCAACATATAAATTAATTAAAATCTAATTGCAAATATGATTTTAATAATTTACCATTAATCGATCACATGGAAATATAATTAAACACTTATTATTACTTAACAATTAAATTTGCAAAGTACATAATTGTGATGTGATAACAAATACTTCCGACCTTCGAATACAACATAACCAACAATTGTTAATATGTTATGCATATAAGGCTAATACTAAAAAAAACAGTACACTTTTTTGTTGGCGTTTGTTACGCCGATAAAATCCTGATGCCAATTAATATTTTTAAGTTAAATAACAATAATAATTGCTTATTAATGTGTAAATAAATCGCAGCATATTATTGTTTTATGGTTATATATATTTGTAAATGGAAGGAATTTTTTATAACAATTATTATATACAATTGAATTCATCACCCACTCCACAAATTGTTTTTGCTTTTATGACAAACCAAATGTGGTTTGAACGTAACCATGGCGGAAAAAACTAATCACCGCTATCATCATCATTACCATCAACAATTTGTTATGCAATAACAAATTTCAGGGAATTAATAGTTTTTATAGATTTTTGTTATCGATTATCTGTGGAAATTATAATTACTCTAAAAACTTGTATGTACATATATACATTATTGTTAAAAATATATAACAATAAAATTATTCGGGGAATTTACTTTCAGACTAGGTTCATCAAATATTTACCAAAAAAATAATTATAGTCATGGTAAAAATATTCACATGATAGATATTATAATCTACAAAAAATAAAGAGGATTAAAAAACATATTGAAGCTAATAGTTGTGATGGATGTGAAAAAAATATTCTTTTTCTGAAATATACTCTTAAAATAACAATCATGATAATTAAATGAAAAAATAAAGTTTTGAATAAGTAACAAGTGAAAAAGTGTTAAGTCCGGTCGGGCCAAACTTTGGATACCCTCCACCATAGGAATACGTACAGTTACGTGAAATCAAAATATGGGGAACATACCAAAAATTGGACCTATAATGACAATTCTACCAATCGATTGTTGCAGGCCATAATGTAGACCAAATACAAATATTAGCAGTTTGATTGGAATTTTGACCTATATTATGAACGCATGGTATGGTGAAGCATTTGTATAAAATCCTCAAAATACTGCAACTTAAAGAACAAAGTTATATGAGGCATACCTAAAGCGGGACAAATATTGACAACATTGTGTTGGAATTAGCAAATATTTTGTGTTTTTATAATATGAAGGGATATGCCTAATTAAGAACCGATATAGCTCAATTTCGAAGCTAATATTAATACTCTTCACTACACTGTGGTACAGGGTGCTACGTTTTTGTGCATATGTTTGATACAGACAAAAGGAAACGAGATAGACACATGTTTCCTATTGAGAGTATCCATATAATCACTTTCTGAGTCGATTTTTGCATGTCCGTCGGCTGTCTGCCCATGTTAAATCGTAACCAAAGTACAGGTCGCATTTATGATCCAAATTGGATAAATTTAGCACAGCTCATTTATTAGGCCTTAGGATGAACCCAATTGAAAATGGGGAAAATCATCAATCAGGTTAAGTTTTAGTTATAGTACCCATACATAGTTTCGTCCGATTTTAGATAAATAGTGCACCAAAGACCCAAATTTAAGCCGATTGGTTTTATATAGGGACTATGGCCAAAAGCGGGCCGAAGTCCTCTAAAGGTCGAATGATTACAACAGATGGATAAATCGACTAAATCATCTTATAGTTCCATTCTATATAGGGTATAAAGGGACAATTTTGAGTAGAGCATATTCCCCATACTATGGTGGAATACGGGTATATGGAGATAACACCAAAAACCGGAACAAATCAGGTAACTATTTTAATATAAAGCCAGTAAGGAAAGTAGTAAAGTCGGACGGGGCCGACTATATGATACCCTTCACCACTTTGGAATATTCAACAGATGAATCCAAAAAGACTTTGACATTTTGGAGGACCATTAATATGACAATGGATCCATAAACATGTCATTCTGTGACTTATACTAAATTTTTCATTTGGTCAGATATACAGTTCCTTCTTATGTTATAGTAACTTCAGTACTTAGTGCAATATTTTGTGCCGATTGGACCTACATTGATGAAGTATTTATATCCTACCTCTAAGTTCTACTAACTTCAGTACGTTGTGCAAAATTTGTGTCAATTTGGCGTTAAATCGGACGAAAATATATATGTAGAAGCTATATAAAAATCTGAACCGATTTCAATGAGACTTGGCAGAGATTAACTGCAGTTAATTGTACAAAATTGTGTGGCAAACGGACACACAAGTGCACAATTTACATAAAATCGGAAGAAAATATATATGGGAGCTATATCTAAATCTGGACCGATTTTCAGGAAACTTAACACACATCATTCTTGACCTAATTCAGTACGCTGTGCCAAATTTTGATCAAATCGAAAGATAAATAGGGACTTTGGTACACCATTTACATTAAATCGGACGAATATATGGGAGCTATCTAATCCGAGACCGATTTTCAGGAAATTTAACATACATCATTCTAAACCTAATTCAGTACGCTGTGCCAATTTTGGTGCAAATCCGAAGATAAATAGGGACTTTAGTACACCATTTACATAAAATCGGACGAATATATATAGGGGAGCTATATCTAAATCTGAACCGATTTTTCTAAATTTCAATAGGGTTCGTCCTTGGGTCAAAAAGAGACATAATACCCTGTACCACAGAGTGGTGAAGGGTATAAAAAATTAAGTACCTGTCGGTATACCTATGGTACTTGATCTTGATATCTGAATCTAAACCAAAAAAAAAAAAAAATTGTCTCAATCGGCAAATATTGGGAGTTTAATGCATCATTTACCTAAAATCGGACGAAATTATTTGTGGGAGCTATATATAAATCTGTAAAGATTTGCTCCAATTTAATAGGATTCGTCCTTGGGCCGAATAAGTGACTGGTACCAAATTTCATCCTGCCTGTTACAAACATATGCTCAAAGACATAATAATACCCTGTAGGGGAGACTGGGGCACCTTCGGCACTTTTTTTTTAGAGCTCTATATCTCAGTACTTATTGAACATATATAACAACTTTATGGCTGAATATTGTCCTCTGACTCTTAATTATCAAAAATAGTTCCAAAAAGATATATAAAAATAGAATAAGTAAAAATTTTTTCCATTTTTGTAAAAAAAGTCAAATTCGCCGAATGTGCCCCAACCCGGGGTACCTTCGGCATTTGATGGGGCACATTCGGCACCATAGTCATAGCCGGGTAATTGTCATCGCTATCAGTCTGGTTGAAATTCTGATCCTCTAAAGGCTCTATTTGGTTTTAATACGCCACACAATGTTTGAATTATAGGGCTTTATTTTCTAGCGGCGGACGTTTACATCTCACGGTCGCACACACCATTAGAAATAGAGGTTTTCTATCGCATTTTCGTCAATACAAGCACGTTTGATCTTATATATGCATTTTCGGGCCATATTAAAGGATTAGTTTTAAAGACAAACTTTAAAACATTTTAAGGAAATACTATTGCACAATCTGTATATGGCCGAATGTGCCCCACTTTAAAATGCCGAATGTACCCCGAATGTACTTTTTATAGTTGTTTTAATTTTTTTCGATCAGATTTTTAAAAACATTATATTTTTAAATATTTTTATAATAATACACATCGTAGTTAACAACTTTTTAATAATATTGTCTTAAATTTTTTAAAAGTTGTATACACGAAATACTTACGAAATGGAATTGAAATATTACAGAAACATCTATAAAAATACAAAAATCTATGTATCTAAATAAGCTTATTAGCTAGAACTTTCAAACTTTGTGTCAGTTATTTATTTCGATATTCGATACCTATGTATCGAAACTAGTGATGTACGGTGAGAGCTTCATATTGAAAACGCGATTGCCGAAGGTGCCCCGATGCCGAAGGTGCCCCAGTCTCCCCTACCACACGCAATTCATTGAATTCAAAATGATACCTACGGTTACCAATAATTTCCGAATATCTCTTCGTAGAAGTTCTCCATAGTAAATAAAATAGTTAATTAACCGCAATAATTTATTGCTCATATTTATATAATCGCTAGCAATTTTCTGCACCAGCCTTTAAATCATTAATACTATAATATACTTTAATAATATTTTTCTCTGGATTCTTCGTATATATTTCCTATTTAAATTCTTAATTATACCCATAATCATTACATAGTAGGATACTTGATTGACAATATGAAATTTGAACTAATTGTCATTTTTTGGAATTCTCAATACAATTGACGATAAAGATTTCCCAGAATATTTGGAAGGAACAAAAGAATATTTTTCATAGACATACAAAGAAATGAAGATAAACAATTTCCACGAAATATTGAAAATATGAAAATGAATTTTAAAATTTCCATTGAAATGATATTAAGGGAATTATTTATTCTCGATGTCTTTTATGAAAGTGAAAGTGTCGGGGAGCAAACATTATAAATATGAACAAGTGAAAAAAGCGTTAAGTTCGGCCTGGCCGAACTTTGGATACCCTCCACCATAGGAATACTTACAGTTACGTGAAATGAACATATGGGGAACATAGCAAAAGTAGACCTATAACGACAAACACAATTTTCAGCAATTTGATTGGGGGTTTTCCAAAAAACTCAAAACCATAAAATGTTGACCTATATTTAGAACGCATGGTAGGGTGAAACATTTGTATAAAATCCTCAAAATACTGCAGTTTGGAGAACAAAGTTATATGAGGCATACCTAAATCGGGGCCAATATTGACAAGATTGTGTAGGAATTAACGAATATTTGGGGTTTTTATAAATTTAAATGGTTATGTATAATTAAGCACCGATATAGCTCAATTTCGAAGCAAATATTAGTCTCTTCACCACACTGTAGTACAGGGTGCTGCGTCTTTGTGCATATGTTTGATACAAGCAAAAGAAAACGAGATAGACACATGGTTTCTTTAGGGAATATGCAAAGAATCACTTTCTGAGTCGATTTATGCATGTCGGTCCGTCCGTCTATTGATGTTAAATTGTAAACAAAGTACAGGTCGCATTTATGATCCGAATTGGATGAAATTTTGTACCAGTCACTTATTTGGCCCAAGGACGAACCCTATTAAATTGGAAAAAATCTTTACAGATTAAGATATAGCTCCCACATTGGATACATTTGGACCTGCTCATTTATTTGGCCTGAGGACGAAACCAATTGAAAATGGGAAAAATCGATTTAGATCTATAAAGAGCTCCCATATATAGTTCCGTCCAATTTTAGGTTAATAGTACACCAAGGACCCAAATTTAAGCCGATTGGTTTTATATAGGGACTATGCCCAAAAGCGGTCCTATATATTCTTTCTCGAACCTGGCCTACTAGTTTTTTATCTCTATTTCTGCAACCTATGCTAAATTTAATTTCACTCGCGCAGATTTAGAGTCGCCTTCGTACCATGGCACAGTTGTCCCAATTCAAATTTTTTGGGCCAAAATTATTTAATACAACATAATGTATACTTTTCGTTTATAAATAGATTAATATTGATTATAATAATATTAGTATTTATTGCAAATCCGTTAAAACGCGTTTCTGCAATCATAAGGTACAATATAGTACTATTTATTAGGTTTTTAGATATGCAAAGGCATACAAAATGTTAGGGTACAAAATGTGATGTTTTAGTACAAAAATGATTTCTAAAACAAAATAAAATGCGGTAAACATAATTCAAAACTTACTCTTTTTATAAAAGTATGACTTAAAACAGGCTTAAGAAGGTTGTTTTTTAGTATTAAGTAAAGAAAATAAAAGAACTATATTAAGTTTTAAATTAATTAATTATTGAATGTAGATATTTCGTTTTCCAGAACTATATTTTCATCGCAATATTCTTCTTCGAATTCTTCATCTGTGGTTTCATCACAATCAGTATCATTCGTTTAGTTCACAAACTAACAATTCGATTACTTCAGATGGCAGGTTTAACCGCTTTCTTTCTTGTAAGTGGGCGTTTAAGCGTGTAGATGATATAAGTGGATCAGATGTATCCAATGCTCTATTAAATACGTCTGTGAGATTATTGACACGACTACTGTTTCTAGCGTGTAATAATATGTCATTTTTATATATTTTGTTTCTGCATTCAGCAGCATCCTCTCCAAAACATCCAACTGACAACACAACATTCTGCATTATTTGCTTAGAATGAATCAAGACATTGTGCACTGTTGGTATCATCGCTACCCAAGGATAATGGCCCTGAATATATTTAGCTGTTTCGAAACAGTATTTTTCAAATTTTTCCAAATCAAGGGGAAATTGACATGTTAAACATACAAGAATTATATGAAGGCGGTAAACAAGCTCTTCTTTAATTCCGATAATTTGAACAAACTTCTGGTAACTACCAAAAGCACGACGGGATGTGTTACCATCATTAGTGGAACCAAAACCACCAACTTTGGGAACGTCAACGCGAATTCCAAACTCTGTCCAGAAGTCGTTTTGAATTTTTTGCTTCCTTTTAGAAACATTTTTTTCAGCGAAAATTAATTAAATAGTGAGGCGCCGTTGTGGGATGTCTTAACCAAAATATTTGGTACAAACAGTTTATACTTTCCTGGAAGTCAAAATGCAAAGTGAGAGGAATCGGTTAAATAATATCGCTAAAATCTTTAAAATATCTTAAATCGGACGGTTCGGCTATGTCACAGTGTGGGCCAATTTTCAAAAAATGTTGCAGAAATGTTTTTTATACTATTAAAACCTTAAATATCAATTTTAAGAAAAACCGGATGAAACTTTGTCTTTATCCCACATTTTCAGTTCAATACTACATACAATAAGTAGAAGTAGAAAATACATTTTTTCTAAAAAAGGCAAAATAAGGCAAAATATTTCATCTGAATATGATAGTACATACCCCTGCCAGCTTCCAAAAATTTTTTGGAGGAGACGATATTTTTATATTTTTTCTAAAGTTTAAGAAGATTTCAAAAATATTTGTAAAACATAATTTTCAATATACACACAAACTTTTATCTCCCTACCCAGATATTACAACGTTCATCGTTCTTTCTTTATATATTATGAAAGCACTTATTATCAGCTTCCAGATTCATAATAACTTTGGTCTGAATTTTGTATACCCATTCGACCACACAGCACACCAAAACGTATATATTTTACAGCACACAGTCTGTTCTATTTTTTATACAAAAAATTTTCAACTTTAGCATTACACCAACGAGCGGCAATTAATGGTATTTAGAAAAACCAATTATTTTCGGATGGTTTGAAGTGTTTTTTATTATTCCACGCAAAAAAATTATAAAAATATGAAACTTTAAAAAAATAATTTTGGCCAAAAATTTTGTGATTGCGACAACTGTGCATGGGCAAATTTATGGAAATGATTTATAGCAAAAATGATACACGCTATTGGGTACGCCGCACTGTTAAAAGTTTAATTTCAATCAGACACCCGTTCGAAATACATAAAGTCCCAATTTGATACGTTGTGCAATATTTTGTGTTAATCGGACAAACATTAGGAGTTGGGTGCACCATTTATGTAAAATCGGACGAAAATATGTGGGGAGGTATATCGAAATCGGAACCGAAACTTACCACACATCATTCTTGATTTAATTCAGTACGATATGCCAAATTTTGTGCAAATCAAAAAATATATTCGGACTATTGTGCGCCATTTACATTAAATCGGACGAAATATATATATAAGGCTATCGAAAGATATATAGGGTATTTGATGCACAAATTACCTTAAATCGGATGAAAATGTATATGGGAGCTATATCTAAATCTGAACCGATTTTCACGAAACTTTGCACACATCATTCTAGACTAGAGTGATTACAACAGACAGACGGAGGGACATGGCTCAATCGTCATAGAATTTTACCCTGATCAGATATAGATATAGCTCCTATATATATTTTCGTCCGATATTAAGTAAATGGTGCACCAAATACCCAATGTTAGGCCTAGTGGCACCAAATTTTGCACAACGTTCTGAAGTTAGAGTAGACTGACGTATTTCATGAATGGGATTATACAGTTTATAGTGCTTCGTCACCCATATTTACTTGGGACCAGTGATACACCGCCATTTTTTTGGTTTCAAATTAAATACCGTCGTATAAAAAAATCTGAATATTTATTTGCCTATAACCACTCACAGAATACTTTTCTTTATATTATATCCAAATATTTTGGTCATTCCATTTGAGTCCACATAAAAAAGACAAAACACACATCCCATCGATGAATGATGTGTTGAAATCCAAACACAATAGAAAAGCTTTCGGCAATAAATTTTGTTTTCGCTTCAATAATAAAATTGTTAGAAATGTCCAGCGTCATCAAGATTAGGATTATTAAAAAATAGAGATGCCGAAAAAAAAAATAGAAACAACACAAAAAAATCCTACACATCCTCGTTTCCTTATTTTGTCTGTATGTCGCTTTCTCTAATTTCATCCAAAAATATAAACGGATTATGGAGTAAATCCCCGAATTTGCATTGAAATGACAAAAACCACTCAGGAAGAAAATATATCGAAAATATATGAAAAACAACAACAAGAAGAACAAAAACCAATTTCAAAAGATGGAATTTATACACACATACACACATACTTGGAATGTCAACGCACACACCAAAAGGATGCTTTTATAGGACAGCAAATATTTTAGGTTTGCAATTCACTTGTGCGTTATGAGATATTGGGTGTTCGGTTGTGTGTGTGTGCAATTGCGCTACACTTTCTGTCTTTCTATGGTTGGGAAAAAGTCAATTTAATTAAAGAAAAGTTTGAAATGACAGCAACAACAAAAGCCCACCATTTAAACAAGTTGTAGCCTCAGTTCTTTTGGATTTGCGTTGTTCTCTTTAAATCAACAGTGCAAGATTATGCAAAAAAGGAATGAGAGAAAGAAAAATATTTAGTTTGCTTATATTGGACTGTCTATGTCATAGTGAAGGAGCTATAGAATTGAATATTAATCAGACTGTCTGTTGAAAGTTTGGACAACGCACTGTGCTGCAGCACACCTCATGGTGGAATACACGATTGCTCAAATACGCTCAGATTTACATACCTAATTTTGTCGCGGGTCATATATCGGTCCACGTTTAAACATAGCCCGCATATAAGGTTACCCCAATTTTCAATATTTTGGGGTTCGTGATCGCGATTTTCAACAGAATTCGCTGCAATTTAGTAGTTTAGGATCTTATTGGGTACCAAAAAAGGACCTAGGATATAAGGGTACCCCCAATTTTCCGTATTTGGAGGTTCTTGAGCGCCTTTTTCAACCGAATTCGCTGTAATATGGTAAAAAAATTCCCCTAAAAATTATTAATATTCGCCCCCTTTTGGGGGTAATCCGCATATAACTGTCCATGTTAAATTGTAAACAAAGTACAGGGCGAATTTATGAACTGAATTGGATGAAATTTAGCTCAGCCATTTTTTTTGGCGCAACGACGAACCCTACTGAAATTGGGAAAAATCCGTCCAGATTTATATATTGCTCCCATATAGAGTTTCGTCTGATTTTATGTAAGTGGTGCAACCAACAATACCCTTCACTACTATGGCATAGCGTACTGAATTGAGCATGGAGCGATTTCTGCAAAGTTTCGTTCAAATCGGTTCACATTCCACATATGTCGTTTGATTTTTAATAAATGGCGCATCAAACTTCACATGTTTGTCGGATTGACATGCAATTTTGCACAACGTACAAAAATGATCAAAGAATAACGTAGTTGCGTTTTTTTCCAGAAATAAAGACATAGCTCTACGGATGTCCGACTGATTTTTGCTTGAAATCAATTTACATAATTTTGTGCTATTATAAGAATCGAATAACATTTTTATATCCTTCACCACACTGTGGTACAGGGTATCATGTCTTTGTGCATATGTTTGTAACAGGCAAAAGGAATTGAGATAGACCCACGGTTCCTTTTGAGAATATGCATAGAATCACATTCTGAGTCGATTTATGCATGTCCGTCCGTCCGTCCATGTATTTTTGTGAGCAAAGTACAGGCCGCATTCATGATCCGAATTGGATGAAATTTGGCACAGCCTTGGGTTTGGCCCAAGGACGAACCCTATTGAAATTGAAGAAAATCGGTTCAGATTTAGATATAGCTCCCATATATATTTTCGTCCGATTTTAGGTAAATGGTGCACCAAAGTCCCTGACAATCATTAGATTTGCACGAATTTTGGTGTAGCATACTAAATTAAGTCTAGAATGATGTGTGATAAATTTCGGGAAAATCGGTTCAGATTTAGATATTGCTCCCATATATAGTTTCGTCCGATTTTAAGTAAATGGTGGACCAAAGTCCCTGAAAATCACGAATTAAGTCTAGAAATATGTGTGCTAAGTTTCGTTGAAATCGGTTCAGATTTAGATATAGCTCCCATATAGTTTCGCCCGAAAATCCCTGAAAATCATTCAATGTGCACGAATTTACGCACCGATTTAAAGTAAATGGTCACTTATTTGGCCCAAGGACGAACCATATTGAAATTGGAGAAAATCGGTTCAGATTTAGATTTTATGTAAATTGAGCACTTTATACAGCGTACTGTATAAAACCTAGAA
>NW_026886344.1:0-7586 GCF_032173495.1 Musca vetustissima
TCATTTAAAATACCCAAAATGGCACAGGAACTTTATATAAAGAATATGTCGTATTTGTTACATTTCTATTAATATTTCCTATCCGATATTCAATATTCTTTTTACAAATTCGACGATACATTGGGGGTTTTGTATCCACCCTTGAACATTTAATGTTTTCCGATTTGTAAAAGTAGCATTTTCTCTTCTTTGTTACTGACAAATCTTTATTATACATTTTGTCTTAAATCAGTTCTTTTCTTCAGGCCAAACAAGTCCTCTCAAATTAACAAACCAAACCACCAACTCAATCATTCGTTTTGTGTAATTGTACTGTTGTCATTTCTAACGACCCGAAAAAACAGGCATCTTCCTTTTTCGGACTAGGACAAGGATATACAAACATACAAATATTTATGTACATACATACGTATAAGTTTGTTGTTTTTCATTTTTGTTTTCTTGTTTGTTTTAACGCTTTAAGGAGTTTTTACCGTCACCGTGCCACATTAATGTGTCTGTGTGGGCCTATAAATGTTTTCGTGTGAACGTGTGGCTGTGTGTGTGACCAATTCGTTGTTGTTATTTTTTCTAAAACTATTGCTAACAGTTTTTTTCTCTAGCTCAAGAATATCAACAGCTTTTAGTGATTGTCGTTCGTGAGTTAGCTAGTGTCGGTTGCTGTTGCCAAAGTCGAGGCTTGCCTCAGTATTGCTGTTGGGCATATTTTGCTCTAGTTGTTATATATTGTTGTTTGTGGGTTTGTTGTTTTTGTTCGTATGTCCTTTGTTGCTCATCGTTGGCTGTGCTTTGCTGGGTTTAGTTGTTGATGATTTTACCAAGGAAGAGTTGTTGTTGTTATTCTTGTTGTTGCTATTGCCATTTATAACTTTTGAAAAATATTTGGTTTAGAAGTACTGCGTGTATTAAATAAACTTTATTAGGTCGCTTTATGGTCACAATATTTTTTCGTTTCTATCATTCCCAGATTAGGTATATCCTCTTAGTGGCATCCCCTTCAAAAATCTGCTATTTGGTGTTGCCATTATTATGACCAAAAAGGGGTGTTTCGTCTTTTTTGCTGCGGTAAGGTAATGTTTCAAGGAGTAACTATTTATCTATCAAATTCTTGTAAAAGGCGTTTGCAGGTTTTCACATGGCTGACTGTGAGACTTGACGTTGGCTTCATTGTTTTCCCCTTAACAGGAAAACCGTGTTGGGCCTTTCGTCGTGGTTATGTTGTTGTGCAAATACTTTATATCTGTTAATGTAGAAATTGTGTTTTTCATGTTTGCAAAAGGAGTCATTATTGTAATAAGTGAAAGAGGGAAGAGATAAAAATGGAAGAGGTAGAGTAGGTGTTTCACAGTTATAGCAGTCGGCATAGTTTATAATGCATAAATTCCCAAATTTTAAGAACGGATGTTTCTGTTGCTTCAAAAAACAAAAAATTTTGACAAAAACATATAAATCAAAACGGAGGAGGACGTAGACAAAACGATGAAAAAGAATAAAAAACGCATCACAAGAACTTTTTACCATAATTTGTATGTTACTCCTTTCTAATAGGGGTAACTAGGATGGAGTAAAGTAACCACTTGTTTTAAATTGTGGGTTCTTTGCTACAAGGGGTAAGTTGCACCGAAGCTATCTAAGGTATGCCTAGTGTACACACTCAACACAATTGGCAAAAACAATAACTGAAAATCATTTAATTAAAACTCTCCTATTATCGGATAATTTGTGGCTTCTGTTTTCTAGGAAATATATAGCATTTTGGAAAATGTTTTATTTTCTTGCTCGGAATTGGACTCATGCTGTGAAATGAAAATTGCATTTAAAAATAATTAAGAGTTTTTTTATGGAAAAGCTATTGTGCCATAATGAAATGTTGCTTGGTATCTATTGCATTTTTTTTTTTTTTTTTTTTTTTGTAGAAACGAAAAGGATATTGTTGCATTGTTGGCACTATAATGTGGGGTAGGTAAGGGAGGATATATCGTAGCTGAACAATATTTCCCACCATGAGGTAATAACAAAATAAGTCCGATGGTGCCAGAAGACATTTTAAACATATTAGGTTGTCCCATAAGTTTCTTCCGCACCACGCTACGAATGAGTCTGACTGGCTATGCTTATATAAAAATGCAGGCTTTTCTATTAGCCGTTTATGGCATCGGTTTCAGTCGTCCCAGAGCTCTTTCAAAGTAAGTTTCGTTGGTGGCAATGCCTCTTTTAAAATTTGTTCTGCCTCGTTCAATATGGAGAACCAAAAGAATCATTTGTGGCATGGTATGCTTCATTGCTTTAAAAAAGGAAATTGTGCAGACAAGATTTGCACCGTTTACGGGAGTGGTAATGCGACCGCAATTGGTTTAAGAAATTTAAAGCCGGCAATTTTGATTTGCAAGATGAAGACCGCAGCGGCCGCCCAGTAACGACGGATGCGGACCTTATCAAGACTGTGCTCGCTGAAAATCCGCGATATAGTGTGCGCGAGATAGTGGATGACACTAACATTCCCAAGACAATGGTACATAGACATTTGATCGAGTTGGGATATGCAAATCGGTATGAAAAGGAAAGAAACTTATGGGACAACCTAATATAAAATTATTTTCTATGGACAAGCAGACCATCGTACTGGAGATGAGATTTGTCATAGCTAATATATTTGAACCCTATTGAATTTGATTTCGATACAAATTTGATTTTGAAAATCGGCACGGATTTTGATATAGTTCCGATATATTTTTTCTGTAGATTTCATTAAATGGTGCACCAAGTCGGTCACGTGCAACTTTAGTCCTTACTGGTATAAAAACAAAAGGTCAAGATACCAGCAACATATAAGCATGGATTAAAAAATATGTTTTAATTTTGAAATTAGCTTTGAAGGCGTGGATTTTAAAAATACTTTTCAAAGAAGAGCTGGAGTCCTTCACCACAAGATCTGGTCGTATGTATAATGTAATGCCGATAGAAAATAATGAAATCGGACGAAATTACATATGTAATATACATAGATATTTGGACCAATTTAAATTAACCCCTTACACATACTATTGTGAAATCTATGAAAAATTACTATTTGTATGAAATCAAGAAGGATCGTGTGCGAATCTGGATCGATTAAAGCAAACGTGGCTTTGGTATGCTGCAGCAAAGTGCGCTGTCCAAAATTTAATTTCATTCGGTAAACAATATGGGAATTATATATAAATCTTAACCGATTTAACAAACCTTGAGACACATCATTCTAATTCAATACCCTGAGTCGAACTAGACATGTGTGTCCGTCCGTCCGTCTATCCATTATAATTCGAAAACACGATAACACGGGCCAATGAAGACCCCTATTGTTTTTGATAAAGATCGGATAATATTTAGGGGATTTGGATACTTAAGATACACAAAACATCGCGAAGTTTTACATGGAGAAGGGGATCGGGTCAAAGAATAAGCATGACTGTTTTTATAAGGATTGGTCAATATTTACTGGTCAAATGGACCCTGACTTTTGTGTGAAAAATTAAAAAAATTGTATTATATGGCGTATATTGAAGGACATGGTCGAGAAATTAACAGTATATCCAAGAATAGTGGTTGACCTTTAAATGTATACCAATTATATTATCGTATGTACTTGAATGTGGGAGTTACACTAAAATTTTACCAGTTGCTTAGGTATTCATAAATTATTTAGTAACCCATTACCATACTAGAGGGCGGAAATATACTGCTGATCGCTTTGAAATGTTCCATGAGGTTCCAGTTATGGTCAAGGACAACGCCTAAAATGTTAGGTGATGATCAGATAATAATTTTTCGGATGATGTGGACCGAAAACTTAATTATTTGTACTTTTCTAATCGAAAGCCGAACATCACAACACAACCCACGGTGAGGGGAATCTGGACAAGTAATTAGAGGTGCTGTACTGATTATTAGTAACACTTGCTGACCTCTAGCCAGTCAAAAGTGTGCAAAAATAGTGTTGGCGGTTTATTTGGGATACCATTTGTATTTTGTTTTTGCAAAATATTGAATCCCAGTTTGTTGTTTTTATAAAAAACAACTATTTATTAGTGGGGAATGTATGGCATAAGGCAGGGATGACGTATATATCACGACTGACATCAGTTCCCTTAGTTTTTTATTGGGATATTCTCCCCAGAAAGTCATACCCAAATGTCTCTTGTAACAAAGCGAAGTACATGACCAACGACATAAACTGCATGAGAATTTCGCTGGAGCCTCACTTCGAGTTTAACAAGGCATTTACAAACAATACCACACCTTTCCCACTGTTGTGTGTTGTCACATCGCGACAAATGCACACAACGACTTTGTTGGTGTGCTAGTATACAGCAACAAACCAAACAGTTCAACCGTGCCTGCGTCTACAACTTCAGTAGTGTTGGCGGTTTATTTGGGATACCATTTGTATTTTGTTTTTGCAAAATAGTCAGGCTGAATCCCAGTTTGTTGTTTTTATAAAAAACAACTATTTATCGCAAATATCGCAAAATATTGCCCGATCTCAGAATATGGAACCACAGAAAGTTAGATTTTCATGGAAGTTGTGTAGGGTATCGTATGGTCGGCCCCGTCCGACTATACTGCTCCGCTCACTGGTTGATACCAATTATATTGTCGTATGTACTTGAATGTGGGAGTTACACTAAAATATTATCAGGTGCTTAGGTATTCATATATTATTTAGTAACCCATTACCATACTAGAGGGCGGAAATATACTGCTTTGAAATTGTGTGTGAGGTTGAAGTTATGGTAAAGGTCGACGGTGATCAGCTTATAATTTTGGGATGAATTGGACCCAAAACATAAGCAGTCCCTTTCCACTAGGATAAATATTAGTACTTTACTACTACTGTATCAAAATCCTCAGATATGGTACAGTTAAGCCTATTAAAGTGATATATCGGTGTCGGGTTTCTGTTCATAATTCTAGTGGCATGCTTTCACTTGACCTGGCAGAAATAACCTATAAAATCTTTTATTAATAATATCCTTTTGAAAAAAGTTAAAAAAATAGTTTTATCTGTTTATAACAGCGGAAACCTGATGTAATACAAAACGGAAGTTAAAATATTTCTTATCTTATTAGTACAACGATTGAATGAACCAACCGACGAAGAATTGCTGGCAAATTATAAAATCAATTTCCTTTTATGTTATTATTTGTGTGAAAAGGGAAAACAAAAATTAAAATGCAATCAGACAGATTTTTTCCTGATAGAAAAATAAAAATGGTTGTGTAATGATGAAAGGCCAATAAATCTGTGGCAAATTAATAGCCATGCCTCATGGGAGAAAGTGAAAAACGAAACGGATATCATGCAAATACGAAAGCCAGCGACGACAGTGGCGGATTAAAAATTGTATATGAAATAAAGTTGATGGGAATGCATTTGAGTGAATGTAGGCCAATCACTTCAGCTAATATGCAAATTAAGGTTAACACAATTGGAAGCGTGCAATACACAAATTGCACAAAATGTTGCAATACCGGACCTACAATATAAAATACATAGCAAACAATGCTCATCTCCAGAGAATTTAAAATTCAAACGAAAAGGGCAAAGGTCCATCGCCTGTCCATAATAGTACAGGGTTTCGAAGCAAAAGGCAATTGAATGTCCTATTATTACTGGCAACAAACAACAATGAGCCGTAATAACATGATTGAGTCTCTTCGTATCCAAGCCCAGAGACAAGCAATTTATGAATTCAAACATAAAAACCAAAATCTCACCACAAAACGGCAACAGCTCCCTGCCTATCCTCTTCCAAAAAACACGAGGTAAAGCTCCCAAATGCAAAATAGCCATTCAGCTTTGGACCATGACCGAGCGAATGCTTGGCCGACATCACCGTGCTGCTCTCCATTACAAATGTCTGTAGCGGATGTTGATGATTGCAAGGCGCTTATTTGATGATTGTATTGTTGAATTTTGTTGTTATCGTTGCTGTTGTCAACGAGTTGTAAAAGGGAAAAATTGGCGGGTGAAAAACCCGCTTATGATGGGTGCATGGTCATTTCCTATTTTTTGTTGTTTTTCTTATTTTCGCATGTAATTGCTTATCATTATATGAGTAGTGTTTATTTGCTAAACGAGGGTGGGTAAGATAGAGTTATAGAAATCAAAAAAAGTCAAAACGTGGCTAACGTTTACGGTAAGATCGAACTTTTATACCCTCCACCTTACAAATTTTTCCTTAAAAATTCGGGACCTTTATATAGGGGCATGTCATAGTAAACTATCTGCTAGTAGGTTGTTTATGCTCTGAGTGAATTAAATACAAAATTGCAGACAATATGTTTGGAGAACCCATCTAGTAATTTTAATATTTTTTCACCTGGAAAATGCGGTTACAACGAAATAACGAAAATTATATGGGACCTTTTTATGGGGCTATGTCTAAACATTGGCCTATAATAATCATTTTCTGAGCAGATTTACGCCAACCTTCAAAAACCAGGTATGCGATTTAAAGCATATTCTAGAAAATTATTGCAAACAAATATTCTGTACCATGTAGTTTTCGTATGGCGTTACTTTTCAACCAACGTCATACTTACTAGAAATTCAACCTCCAAAAAGTTGCAATTGCGGGGACCATTAAGCTTGAATCTCTTTCCTTCACATCAAGCGCAATCTTGTCTATAAATTTGATGTACCACGAAATCATTGCCACGACAAAAATTTTGATTATTCACCATTGTATTCACAACCTTTTACCCGGGTAATTTGGTTAAATTACCTCAGCTTAAAATGTTGCCACACTTATCATTCTGCCATTCCAGGACACACACTTTCTGGTTTCGACTACATTTGAAAACACGTGCCACTTAACGAGAACACGTGAAAAGCATCATCATCAACGGAGTTATTATACGACGCTCAATTTCTGACACCACAATCGACTCAAACTACTACCTTTTTACAATTTTTGGTTGAAGCTGAGGGATAAAGCCAGACATAAGCCATGGGTGAGTTGCACACGTAGCAAGGTGAATGCATTCTACGGACAATCATAATTTATCGTGTTTTTATTTTCTTTTGTTTTCTATTTTTACATTTTAACCTTGCTGGCAATAAAAAAACAAAGAGGATATGCAATGTTCTGGAGGCCATTTGGTTGAGGTGAGTTGCAGTGAGAAAGGCAATATAAATATTTACTGCATCTTATTTGTGGCTCAAGTAAAGCAATCACTTAACCTGGAAATTCGGCTACATGTAGTGGGGGTGGAATCACAGGGGTAAATCGTTGCGGAAAAAAAATTTACCGATCACTCCTATCAATTACTTTTCCGTAAAAAGTATTACTATCAAGAAAATACGCATGTTGTAAAGATTTTTAGAAGGGTCTTGAAAACTTTGCATTTAATTTGTAAACGCACCTTTGAACCGTCAGGAAAACAAACAATGTCAATACATTTTGAAAAAAATACTACTGAAATTTGGAAATTGTAAACGCTTAAAGAGTTTTGAATTTCATTTTCGTTAGTAATTCTAACCCCAATAGATCGCTATGTAATGTTACCGCATCATTAAGTGGATCACCGCCGTTCAGGTATCC